>NC_081413.1:201143642-201391063 GCF_030272615.1 Cryptomeria japonica | reverse complement strand
TTGTATATTGGATTGTTTTTGAAGTTATTTTATCATTGTTACTTTAGATTATAACAAAATCATGATCATTTGTTGTTTTTTTGCTTTGATCATGATTGATTTGTCTTGTATTTTGGTTTTTTAAAGTTATTTTATTATTGTTACTTTATATTATAACAAAATGATGATCATTTGTTGCTTTTTTGCTATTTTATTGTCATCATGATGTTATGTGTGGGACAATATGAAAGAAAAAGAGAGGAACAAATGAACAAAGAGAGACAACAAAGGAAAGACAAAGGGAGCATATGAGGATATTACGTGAAGGTACGTCATCTAATGCACCTAATGAAAATGATGAAAATTCAAAAATTGAAATTGATATGATGAATGCACCAAATCAAAATGATCAACATACACCAATTCAAATACATATGATGAATGCACTTAATGAATGCAATGAACATACACCATTTGAAAATGATTCAGTGAATGCACATGTTAAAGAAATTGAAGAGGATATACCATTTGAATTTGATGTGATCAATGCACATAATGCACCTAATGAAAATGAAGAGCATGCACCAATCTTAACACTTAGAATAATTCATAGAAAACTAAAGTTCCTAATAGATATTGATGAAAATATTGTGAAGCCAATGCATGATAAAATTTCTGAAAGAACTTGTAGAAGAATGGTTAAAAGAATTTGGAATAACTATTTTGAAAACTTAAATCAAAGTGGAAGATGCTAATTAGTTTTTGAAATGATTAAAAATCTGAAATTTAGAGAGACAATGAAAATTTTGGGGTTAAGAACATCCAAAAATAATAGTGAAAGAATCATTGTGAGAAATATTTTTGATGCATACCAAGCCATTGGTTCGAAATCATGCACTAAAGATGCTAATGTTGCTTGTCGTGTCCTCACATCAACCATAATGGGAAAGGAAATGAAAAAATCTCATTTAATAAGCAAAATAAGCAAGTCATTAAGGATAAGTAGAACCACATTACACTATGCCTTAAAGAGGTGAGACAAAATCAAGGATCCTAACAATAATTCTCTTTGGGCATTCTTGGGTAGACTCCCATGTAAGGACAAGGTTGTTATTGATGCACTAAGAATGTTAATTGAGAAATATTGGCATGACAACACAAGGGTTTAGCCCAACCAAAGAGATGTTGTTAGAAGGCGAATTGGAATTAGTAATCGCGAGTCACATCCAAAACACTATTTAGATACCACTCAAACACAATTTTTATGAAAGGTTTCTTCAAATCTTTCCTCAGATTAAAATTAGTCAAATATTTTTTGAGATGATAAAACCATTTTATGTTAATATTAATCATGCACATACTACATGTTGTTGTAGGGTCCATGTTGAATTTTACATGTATTATGATATTTATCTTTATATATGTTGTACTTTGCATAGTAATGATGTTTTGTAGGAATGGGTCTACAAGAACCTCCTCTCTCTCTCTCTCTCTCTCTCTCTCTCCTTCTCTCCCTCTCTCCCTCTCCTTTTCCCAATCTCCCTCTTCCTATCCCCTATTCTCTCTTACCCCCTCTCTCTCTCCATCTCCTTTTCGCAATCTCCCTCTCTTCATATCCCCTATTCTCTCTCTTACCCCCCTCTCTCTCTCTCTCCCTCTCCTTTTCCCAATATACCTCCCTCTCCCTCTCCCCCTCTTCTTTTCCCACTCTCCCTCAATCTTCCTCTCCTTATCCCAATCTCTCTCTCTCTCTCCTTTTCCCCGATCTCCTTCTCTCTCCCTCTCCTTTTCCCAATCTCCCTCTCCTCTCCTCTCTCTCTCCCTCTCATCCATCTCATCTCTCTCTCTCTCTCTCTCTCTCTCTCTCTCTCTCTCTCTCTCCTTTTCCCAATCCCCCTCTCCCTCCCTCTCCCCTATCTTTTCCCAATATTTCTCTCTCTCCCTCTCCCCTCTCCTTTTCCTAGTCTCTCTCTCTCTCTCTCTCTCTCTCCTCTCTCTCTCTCTCTCTCTCTCTCTCTCTCTCCTTTTTCCAATCTTCCTCTCCCTCCCTCTCTCCCTCCCTCCCCCCCCTCTCTCTCTCTCTCTCCTTTTACCAATAGCACTCTCTCTCTCTCCCTCTCTCCCTCTCCTTTTCCCAATCTCTCTCTCTATCTCCCTCTCCCTCTCTCCCTCTCTCCCTCTCCTTTTCCCAATCTCTCTCTCTATCTCCCTCTCTCCCTCTCCTTTTCCCTATCTCCCTCTGTCTCCCTCTCTCCCCCCCTCTCCTTCTCTCCTCTCTCCCTCTCCTTTTCCCAATCTCCCTCTCTTCCTATCCTCTAATCTATCTCTTACCTCTCTCTCTCTCTCTCCTTTTCACAATCTCTCTCTCTCCCTCTCCCTCTCCTTTTCCCAATTTCCTTCTCTTCCTATCCCCTATTCTCTCTCTTACCCCCCTCTCTCTCTCTCCATCTCCCCCTATCCTTTTCCCAATCTCCCTCTCTCTCTCTGTCTCCATCCATCCCGCTCCCCTTATCCTTCTCTCTCTCTCTCTCTCTCTCTCTCTCTCTCTCTCTCTCTCCTCTCTCTCTCTCTCTCTCCTCTCTCTCTCTCTCTCTCTCCCTCTCCCTCTCTCCCTCCCTCTCTCCCTCTCCTTTTCCCAATCTCCCTCTCCTTTTCCCAATCTCCGTCTCTCTCCCTCTCCCCCTCTGCTTTTCCCAATCTACCTCTCTGTCTCTCTCCCTCTCCTTTTCCCAATATACCTCTCTCCTCTCCCTCTCTCCCTCTCCTTTTCCTAATCTCCCTCTCTCTCCCTCTCCATCCACCACCTCTCCTTATCCTTCTCTCTCTCTCTCTCTCTCTCTCTCTCTCTCTCTCTCTCTCTCCTTTTCCCAATCTCCCTCTCTCTCCCTCTCCCTCCTCTCCCCCTCTCCTTTTCCTAATCTCCCTCTCTCTCCCTCTACATCCATCCTCTCTCTCTCTCTCTTCCTCCCTCTCTCTCTCCATCCTCTCTCTCTCTCTCTCTCTCTCTCCCTCTTCTTTTCCCAATCTCCCTCTCTTCCTATCCTGTATTCTCTCTCTCTCTCTCTCTCCCTCTCCTTTTATCGATCTCCCTCCCTCTCCCTCTCTCTCTCCCTCTCCTTTTCCCAATCTCTCTCTCTCTCCTTCTCTCCCTCTCCTTTTCCCAATCTCTCTCTCTTCCTATCCTCTCTCTCTCTCCCCTCTCAACCTCTCCTTTTCCCAATCTCCCTCTCTTCTTATCCTCTCTCTCTCTCTCCCTCTCCCTCTCCTTTTCCAAATCTCTCCCTCTCCCCTCTCCTTTTCCTAATATCCCTCTCATTTTCCCAATATCCATCTCTCTCACTCTCCCCCTCTCCTTTTACCAATCTCCCTCTCTCTTCCTCTCTCCCTCTCTCCCTCTCTATCCATCCCTTCCCTTATCCTTCTCTTTCTCTTTCTCTCTCTCTCTCTCTCTGTCTGTCTCTATCTCTGTCTCTGTCTATCTGTCTCTCTTTGTCTGCCTATCTCCCTCTCTATCTATCTGTCTGTCTATCTCTGTCTCTCTTTGTCTCTCTCTCCTTTTCCCAATCTCCCTCTCCCTCCCTCTATCCCTCTCCTTTTGCCAATATCCCTCCCTCTCCTTTTCTCAATATCCCTCCCTCTCTCCATCCCCCCTCTCTCTCTCTCTCCCTCTCCCTCTCCTTTTCCCTATCTCCCTCTCTACCTCTCCTTTTCCCAATCTCCCTCCCTCTCTTCATCCCCCCTCTCTCTCTCTCTTCCTCTCCTCCTCTCCTTTTCCTAATCTCCCTCTCTCTCCTCTCCTTATCTCTCTCTCTCTCTCTCTCTCTCTCACCTTTCCCCAATCTCCTTCTCTCTCCCTCTCCCTCTCCCCCCTCTCCTTTTCCTAGTTGTACTAAGGCCAAAACTTCTAGTTCTACATAACTCGTACGGGTTATGAGAAATTGTGAATGTTCACATAAAAGCTTTCCATAACCCGTATGGGTTATGGGAAAATCTTAATATATTTTAGTCCCAATGGCCTAAAACCTAGCATTGCAAGTTGTTTGAAGGCCCCACTACTTTTGCACATAATTTTCTGGGATGGTAATAGTCAGGTTTTCATATTCTTTTGTCACTTTTGCTTTGGAATGATTGATTTGTCTCGTATATTGGATTATTTTTGAATTTATTTTATCATCGTTACTTTAGATTATAACAAAAATGTGATCATTTGTTGTTTTTTTGCTTTGATCATGATTGATTTGTCTTGTATTTTTTTTTTTTTTTTAAAGTTATTTTATTATTTTTACTTTAGATTATAACAAAATGATGATCATTTGTTGTTTTTTTTCTATTTGATTGTGGATTGTCATCATGATGTTATGTGTGGGACAATGTGAAAGAACAAAGAGAGAACATCAAAGGAAAGACAAAGGGAGCGTATGAGGAGATTACGTGAAGGTACGTCATCTAATGCACCTAATGAAAATGATGAACATTCAACAATTGAAATCGATATGATGAATGCACCAAATCAAAATGATCAACATACACCAATTCAAATACATATTATGAATGCAATGAACATACACCATTTGAATTTGATGTGATTGATGCACATAATGTACCTAATCAAAATGAAGAGCATGCACCAATATTAACACCTCTTAGAATAATTCGTAGAAAACCAAAGTTCCTAATAGATATTGATGAAAATATTGTGAAGCCAATGCATGATTAAATTTCTGAAAGAAATTGTAGAAGAACGGTTAGAAGAATTTGGAATAACTATTTTGAAAACTTAAATCAAAGTGGAAGATGCCAATTAGTTGTTGAAATGATTAAAAATCTGAAATTTAGAGAGACAATGAAAATTTTGGGGTTAAGAACATCTGAAAATAATAGTGAAAGAACCATTGTGAGAAATATTTTTGATGCATACCAAGCCATTGGTTCGAAATCATGCACTAAAGATGCTAATGTTACTCCTTGTGTCCTCACATCAACCATAATGGGAAAGGAAATGAAAAAATCTCATTTAATAAGAAAAATAAGCAAGTCATTAAGGATAAGTAGAACCACATTACACTATGCCTTAGAGAGGCGAGAGAAAATCGAGGATCCTAACAATAATTCTCTTTGGGCATTCTCGAGTAGACTCCCATGTAAGGACAAGGTTGTTGTTGATGCACTAAGAACGTTAATTGAGAAATATTGGCATGACAACACAAGGGTTTAGCCCAACCAAAGAGATGTTGTTAGAAGGCGAACTGGAATTAGTAATCGTGAGCCACATCCAAAACACTATTTATATACCACTCAAACACAATTTTATGAAAGGTTTCTTCAAAGGTTTCCTCAGATTAAAATTAGTCAAAGATTTTTTGAGATGACAAAACTATTTTATGTTAAGATTAATCATGCACGTACTACATGTTGTTGTAGGGTCCATGTTGAATTTTCCATGCATTATGATATTTATCTTTATATATGTTGTACTTTGCATGGTAACAATGTTTTGCAGGAATGTGGTCTACAAGAACCTCCTAAGTCATCGAGAGAATTTATTTCAAGTGTACTATGTAAATGAGATGACGGGTGCATTTACTATAAGATATGTATTTGAGAGGTTTTTGTCCTACAGGTGGTGGTTTTCAACAATTGCATAGATGCCTACATCTAGATAGCACACATGAAATTGGTAAGGATCTAGTTTCTATTGGAAAATACAAGTCAGTCACATAAGGTGTTAAAGATGAAAAAGAATTAAAGAGGTGTGAGTTAGTGAAAAGGGATATTTGCGTAGCTGATTTTATGAAGATGTTTCAAGAGAAACTAGTGTATGAGTACATAGGTCACACACATAGAGCTAGGTGGTTAGATGAGTGATTCAAGTTGTGTAAGGACACTTTCCCCCTCAACACTATTGTCTCTATTGTTGATTTCACTAAGAATTATACACTAAAGCCACAAAATGAAGTACAATCTATGTATTACCACTCTACACAAGTTACAATTTTTGTACACATAGAATTCATGCATGTACATGATAGAACCGAGGAGGACAAAAAGGTTATAAGAGAATATCACTTCTATATCAGCATTGATCATACTCATTCCTCAGAGTTTGTGCAAGGATGGTTTACAATCTTCTATGATAGTTTAAGGGAAAGAGATATAAGATACAACCAACACTTAACATGGTCAGACAATTGCACCACACAATTCAAGAATGCAAGGATGTTGTACTGGTTGACTAGGATGCATGTGACAAGTGGTGTGCAACATTTTTGGAATTTCATTGAGGTAGGACATGGAAAGGGAGAGCATGATGGTGCGGGAGCATGTGTGAAAAGATCTCTTACCAGAGAGGAATTGAAGTGCGAAGGTGGTGCAATGTTAATAGATGCAGAAACAATTGTGCAATGGTATAAATCTATTATGAGACTAGGTAATGTAGGCGAGTCTATGGTTTCTAGATATTTTTCATTAATAAGTGAATCTAACATTGAAAACTATCTAGATTGTTGTACACTTACTGGATCAAGTGACATGCATTCATTTAGAAGTTAAAATGCAACATCACTAGTTATTTATACTAGACAGATTGCATGCTTTTTCTCTTCATGTATACATTTTGTGTGGGATGAATGTGAATCAAAAGAAAGGGTTGACCAATGGTCTTGTAGACCTTTGCAAACCCTAGATACATTTCAACTTCCTAGAGCACTACAAATGAACCAGATTGAAGCATTAGTGGATTTCGAACATGTATCAGACATAGTTGAACCAGGTAAAGGGTTGCAATTTGCTACAATTTTAATCTTAATTTATTAATATTAACTTATGCTGATTTAAGTATTAACTTATATCCTTCTATTAAATGCAGGTCATGTATATGAAGTTATTGCAGATGAGAACAATGAAGAAGGAACAAATTAATTTTTTTGTAGTCGTATTGAGGCCAAAAAGAAATTGACTTCTACAGTGGTTGATGGAGAGGGTATTGAGTACCCAATAGGATCTGTTGTTGTGACAGGGGCATGGCTTAGAAGGTACCATTGTTGTGTCGAGTTGTATTGAGACCTCTTAAACTCATTTATTTAGCAGTCATTGTATTGATTTTGGCATTAACTTATCCTTCTATAAAATGCAGGTACCCTATCAAAAATTCTAATGCTTGGTTGTTTGAGGATTTTGAGACACAAACATATTCTTCATTACTCAAACCTTCTTGTTGCAACAAATATTCATTTGATTAAATATCGTGGTAGACCTCTTAACAAGGATTAGTGGAAATTTTGTGAATCAGACCACGAGGCAATACTTGAGACACTAAGGGTTAGAGCTGATCTAGAAGGTTCACTTGATTGATTTTGCGCCATCTAGAAGAATAATTCTATAATATGGTAGAATAATTTTGACAATCTTGTATATATCTTTTGTGAAATGTTGTAACTTTGCTTTTTTGGATGTGCTCTACATGCATATGAGTTGTAATATGCATATGAGTTGTAATGTGCATATGTAGATGCCAAATTTTGTATATAAAAACATCAATGAGTTGTAATGTGCATATCTAGATGCTAAATTTTGTATAAAAAAACAACAATGAGTTGTAATGTGCATATCTAGATGCTAATTTTTGTATAAGGAAACAACAATGAGTTATAATTTACATATTTAGATGCAAAATTTTGTAAATATAAACAGTAATGAGCTTGATCATTTATATTAGATGCCAAATTTTATATATGAAAGTGTCCATGGGGCTGATTTGCAAATTTTGAGAGCCCAAATTTGTACCATTTGATTATAAATTTTTACTATTTGATTATAAATAACTGAGCCTAATTCTGAGATATGTTAAATAACTTGCAAATGGGTATCTGAATATGCAATTTTTTTCCAAGTGTTTTGGGAAAGTTTCAAGTTATTGTTGAATTACTCGATTTGAAGGGCTAGTAGGAATAGTCCAAAACCGAGAGAGGCCTTTTCAAACAGTGACAACATGACCCCATAGGTTCAAATGGATCGTCCATAAGTGCCACAGTCTCTGAGTTACGCGATGGCAAAGTTTGACCATTTTTTCCACTTTGAGCACTCAAGGGAAAACATCCCTACGAGGTGGCTCAGAACGATCAGACATCTTGAGGAGTGAGACAAGGGAACACCTAGCGTAAACCTAGCCACCCAGATGGGCTCTCATTGACGGTTCATTCCCATGATGAGCAGAACGAAAGATGCACTATTTTGCCACCTCTCACTGACGGTTTTTGATAATTTTTTATGCGATAGAAAAAATATCACCACAAGAAAATGAAATTGATTTGGCCAAAACTGAGAGAGGATTTTTTAGGAAGAAAAAAAAAGACCCCATAGGTTCAAACGGATTGTCCATAAGTGCCATGGTATCTAAGTTATGCGATGTCAAAGTTTGACAGTTTTTTCCACTTTGAGCGGTCAAGGGAAAACGTCCCTACGAGGTGGCTCAGAATGATCAGACATCTTGGGGAGTGTGAAAAGAGCACACCTAGTGTAAACCTAACCACTTGGATGTGTTCGTGCCGACGGTTTGTTCCCACAACAAGCAAAATGAAAGATGCACTATTTTGCCACCTCTCACTAACAGTTTTGACAATTTTTGATGCAACAGAAAAATCTCACCACAAGAAAACGGAATCGAGTTGTCCAAAATTGAGAGAAGATTTTTTAGGCAAAAACAAAATGACCCCATAGGTTCAAACAGATTATCCATAAGTGCCCTAGTCTTTGAGTTACGCAATGCCAAATTTTGACCATTTTTTCCACTTTGAGCGCTCAAGGAAAAACGTCGCTATGAGGTGGCTCAGAATGAACGGATGTCTTGAGGAGTGAGACAAGGGCACACCTAGCATAAAATTAGCTACCCGGACATGTTCATACTAACAGTTCATTCCCATGACAAGCAGAATGAAAGATGCACTATTTTTCCACCTCTCACTGATGATTTTTGATGTGACAGAAAAAATATCACCACAAGAAAACGGAATCGAGTTGTCCTAAACTGAGAGTGGCTTTTTTAGGCAGTGAAAACATGAACCAATAGGTTCAAATGGATTGTCCATAAGTGCTACGGTGTCCTATTTACGTGATGTCAAGTTTGACCATTTTTTCCATTTTGAGCACTCAAGGGAAAATGTCGCTACGAGGTGGCTCGAAACAAATAGAAGTCTTGGGGAGTGAGACAAGGGAACACCTAGTGTAAAATTGGCCACCTAGACATGCTCATGTTGATGGTTCATTCCAAGGAAAAGCATAATGAAAGATGGACTATTTTGCCACCTCTCACTAATGGTTTTTGATGCGACAGAAAAATATCACCACAAGAAAATGGAATCGAGCTGTTCAAAACTGAGAGAGACTTTTTTAGGAAGAGATAACACAACCCCATAGGTTCAAATGGATTGTCCATAAGTACCACGGTCTCCGAGTTATGCGACATCAAAGTTGGACTATTTTTTTCACTTTGAGCGCTCAAGGGAAAACGTCGCTACGAGGTGGCTCGAAATGAATAGATGTTTTGGGGAGTGAGACGAGAGAAAACCTAGTGTAAAACTAGCCACCTAGATTTAATCGCATTGATGGTTCATTCCCATGATAAGAAGAATGAAAGATGCACTATTTTGCCACCTCTCACTGATGGTTTTTGATGCGACAAAAAAATTCTCACCACAAGAAAACGAAATCGAGTTATCCGAATCTGAGAGAGGCTTTTTTAGGCAATGACAACACAACCCCATAGGTTCAAATAGATCATCCATAAGTTCCATGGTCTCCAAGTTATACAACATCAAAGTTTGACCATTTTTTCCACTTTGAGCGCTCAAGGGAAAGCTTTGCTATGAGGTGGCTCAGAACGATCAAACATCTTGGGGAGAGAGACAAGGGTACACCTAGTGTAAACCTAGCCACCCGGATGTGCTCGCATTAGCGGTTTGTTCCCACGACAAGAAGAATGAAAGATGCACTATTTTGCCACCTCTTACTAACGATTTTTGATGGTTTTTGATGCGACAGAAAAAATCTCACCACAAGAAAATGGAATCGATTTGTCCAAAATTGAGAGTGGATTTTTTAGGAAAAAACAACAGGACCCCATATGTTCACACGAATCATCCATAAATACTTCAACTCTTCTTTTATAGGCAATTTGGATGAATAGGTGTGTCTCTTACCCTAGGGCTGACTTGTTATGGAATAAAATTTAAATGAAAACCTTACCTAAGCCAACTCATCCTTAGATAAATTTCAAATCTTCTTTGTGCGCTCAAATCTTGTCTTAATTGGTTCTTGAAATGATGAACTTCACTCCATAAGCACGAGTTTATGAAATAATAACTTCACTCCAATCTCTTCATGCACGAAGGACTCAAAGCAAATTTACTCAATCAAAATACACAATATTAGCATTACCGGTGTCGGTACTTGGGTATACACAATATGAGCAATATATAGTTTAAAATTATATGCCATATGAGTTACAAGTAATGAACAAATTGGATCACATTTCAAGACATATACACAATGAAGAAGTTTGATCACATGTCAATAGCAAATAACTAAGTTTCAAGAATATCAAGTTTCATATATATCAATGAACAAATTGGATCGAATATCAAGTTTCATATATATCAAAATGAACAATAATCGTGTACATATCAAAAAATAGCATAGATGCCAAATCAATAATAGTTACAAAAATGTGGCATGTGTCATGTCTACCAAAGTCGATATATACATATACAAATGTCGAATATATAAAAAAATTGGTCCTTCAATGACCACAACTATAACTATATGTCTCTATCAATATCTATGACTATGGCGGATCATCAAAATTGAGCCTCTTCAAAGAAGTACATGGCTCTACAGGTGGCTGCACAAGGACAATTCAAATGTTGAATCATAAATATTTTCTCAATATAACATCAAAATAACTAAATACTGAACTCTAAATTGTTTGAAGTTGAAATGTTGATTACCTCATCTCTGTCTTCTACAATTGGGTGAGGCTGAGAATCCATGGTATATCGTGAAGGAGGCTGTAATATGTTAATAATGTATATGTAAAGTAATACATAGTAACTAAAAATGAATAGACTAAAACACTAAAGCATACCAAAGCCTTAGATGGATGTGTTGTGGTCATAGGAGGAAAAGTCATAGATGAATCAGTTATGACCATTTCCTATATCCATTGTAAGTGATCCAAAAGGAGTTAACTAGACTGTTTCAACTCCGTTGTGCACTTAGTGAAAAGGAGTTGATCTAAGATTGACATACCTTTTCCCTTGGTCATGTTGGATCCCATAATATACGCGTAGGACTTCTACTAAAATGGAATGGTAGAATAACATTAGAAAGTTTGGAAGGGGCCTGTAATAGGTTAAAGACATTCATACAAGTTAATAACCCAAAGTTGTTGACAAACTAGATAAAACAAATATTTTAACATATGTAGAGCAAATGCACACAGAAGCCTCATATAGTTCTCCTGTAGCCTTAGGAGGCCTAGTCGAATCTGATGCATCTATTACCACTTCTTGTATGAAAAATGATAACAAATGATATAGACATAAAATTATTTAGTTATTTCAAATAAGCAAGAATGCGATCCAAAGTGAATATGAAGATATCACCTCTTCCCTCTGCTGAACTTCATCGACATCAAGTGCATTCATTAATTCTGTAAACCCCATATGTTTCTGTATATAGAACAAATAAATTAAGTGCATTTATCAATATCTACATATACATGTTTAATCATAATACATTTCAACAAATGAATTTAAATTGTATTGAATTACCTTCTATCATTTGGGTGTCCGAGAGGATATCTTTTTCTACCTTGGAGTGCTAGTGGATGGCTTTGTCACACGAGATGTCCTCGAGGTAGGTGGGGTAAACTAATGGAAAAAAATTAACATAAGGGAAAAGAGAATGTATTTAATATATCACTTAAGTAAAAAATATATAAATCTAAATGGTACCGCATAGCTATCTTGGCCAAAGTCAATGGCCAAAAGCATGATATCATCAAGCTGGGACATCTCAACCACTGATAAGCACTATAAAATACCAAGTAAAGATACATATAATTAACCTAAGATATTTTGAAACCAATGTATTATTATATTTTTAATAAATTTACAAATCTTTACCTCTGGTGGCAAAACTACTCGTGACCGTGGAGTCAACTGAAAAGTATGTGGTGTAATCCCACCACCTGCTACACCTTGCAATGCATTTTGTTTTTATGTCACTTTAAATTGTTATAAAAATAAAAATTCATTTATTTTTATAAGATTTAGTCACTTAATTGATAACATGTCATAAACAAAATTTAAAGCACCTATGTCTGATAGAGAGGGTACAATATATTGATCAGTTCATCGGTGAGGGCCACATCCTCTGAAGTGGAAGCATGACATCTACTCCCACAACATGTACATGAATGAGATGTCAAACCATCCTTGTCTGCATCAGTGTCTACACTAGAACATACACCCTGGCAAGTGGGGCACATATGCTGAATGGGCTGGCTTGTGCCAAATGATGCATGAGGTACTACTGATGAAGGAGGTGCCACTAGGAAAGGAGGTGCTGCTAATGAAGGAGGTGTCGCTAATGAAGGAGGTGCTACTGGTACATCCTCTGCTCCGACCAACTATGTGCCATGCTGAACAATGACACCAGTCAATCATGCAGCTGCCTGAAGAGTCTGTAATTCCATAGACTCCTTCAAGGATATAGGGACAGTGACATGAACCATGGGTTTAGGAGCTATACGCCTCCTATTTTGTGGCTCTACCACCCTATGGGACCTAGGTCTATACTGCATAGAGCCTCTCCCTCTACCCTGAAATTGTTGGATGTCAAAGTAATCCTGCTTCTCACCGAGGATAAACTCACAATACAACTTTCTCAAAAAATATAGAGGCACCTCCCAATTATTACAAGGTGGTTGGTCAAAGACCATATAGCACCTATCCCAAAAATATTATTTCATCCTAGAATGAACACACCAATGTATAGGAAACTGAGTCATATTTAGTTCTAGGTTGTTACTGGTAACATGATCGGTGAAAAGAGCACATATGTCAGCTTTACCTATGCCCTTTTTCTTCACTTGATCATATGACAACCCATCCACATAAAATGTTCGACATCTATCCCTCCATGAACCCCATTTCGTAACCTCCCTAGATACCTCATTTGCCCTATTAGCCATTGTTTCTAGTGTTCTGGCGAAGGTTGAGTGGTGCTCAAGCTTAGAGTACCTCAACCTATTCACCAATATAAAAATTTGGGCACTATTTTGTGTAAGGTGATTGATGAGATCCTCTTGTGTGGCATCTACATGATCTAATGGAGGATGTGGAGGGTTTTGGGGTGGCGGTGGTTGTTGAGGAGCAACATTTTGAGGATTTTGAGGGTTTTCTTGTTGCTCTTGTGCAATGTTTATAGGGTTTTCTTGTGTTTCTTGTGTAGGAGGATGTCTTTGTTGTCTATTTCATTTTTCGGGATTGCTTGAAGAATCTGACATCAAATTAATAAAAACAAAACTTAAATCAATTAGAAAACCCTAATTCAATTAAAATGCAAACAAAAATAATCAAACCAATCAAAGCTTACCTGTTCGACGGGGTGCCATTATTCAAAATTGCTCTCAATGTTGGGAAAATCCAAAATAGTTGCAAACCTGTGCGGGTTCTATGTTTTTTTGGCTTTTCCTTACTACTTTTCCATGGGTTTTGGCATTGAAAATGGCCAAAACCCATGGCCTACACCCAAAAATAATGTTTCTCAAAACCCATACAGGTTTTGAGAAACTTTTAATTTTTTATTAAAAAATAAAATGTTCCTCAAAACCTGTACGGGTTTTGAGGAACTTTTGGTTTTTTAATTTTTTTTTCTCTAGGCTTGGTGTTACCAAGCCTAACACATCTTTAAATTTTTAGAACCCGCACGGGTTATGAAAAATTTGGTTTTTTTTTGGCATGTGGCCACTTTTCTGTTCACCATCTTGGTGCACTTACCCAATACACATGCATTTAGGCACACTGGCTAGAGCTCATTGCTAAAAATAAGATGACCTAGAAGGCTCCAACCCTTAGGGAAGGTTCACTACCTTACAATAATATTCAGACTACAATCCGGATTACATGAACTGCAAATATAACATCTTCTATGACTGATGATAGTTTTAGTTAACCACCTTTGTCTACCCTGCAACTATCTTTTCTCAATTCACCACACCGAAAGATAAATTCTCTTATGCACACATACACCACTCTCTGATAATGTAGACACAACACCGATACCCAAAATACATGACTCTAACACCTATTTGTACAATTCATCAACCTTGACTACAAGGTCGACCAAACCCTCAACCCTCAATTATATTATTACATCACATGATACATAAATAAACCACCAAACCAATACAATGATATACATGACATAGCATGAACCTAAATAAAATCTCCAAACATGCATCACAATCGGAAATCTCTCCAAGATCAATTGCAACACGCTATACCACCAAGAATACCACATAACACGAAGAATATCACTGGATCAACAAAATCACCATGAACGCACACAAGGATTAATGCGGAGCACCAAAAAAAATAGGACACAATCAGGAAACACCAACAAGAATGTTAAAACCTATTGCATCATAAATTTGTGACCCTCGCAATTTAGACCACATCTTAGGCCCTCACCTATGCGACTGCATCTCTCTACTCGATTGAGACCCCTCTCTGCACCTTCATTTTGAACTTCTCCCATCTCAGCCCTGATGACACCTTAGGACCCTGTCTAGGCCCTAATATAGGGTAGGATAGGGGCATGGGTCCCTTGTCCTTCCTAGGACAGGTGCGTGGCACTCTTGTCCTCCCCCTTAGGATGGCCCTAAGATAGGTCTATTCGGATCATGAACATAATTTACTCTTCGGAGATTTAAACTTTCCTTTGTCAGCCTTCGGTGGGATGAAAATTAATCCTCTTAGGCATGTATAAAAGGAGATTCAATTCCCTCATTTGATATACAAAAAAGATAAGGAAATTCAAGAGGAAGGACTTAATTATCATCATCAAGCATTCAAGTCTTCAAGCATCTATCAAGTTCTCTTCTTCATGTGTTTCTTCATTCATCCATTGGAGAAACATTACAACATTCATTTGCAAGCATGTGTGTGTGTAGGGTTTGTCATGTTACATGCCATTTCATACAACATTTATGATTACATTCAAGAAACAAAGCAACAATCATCGATCAATTACAGATCTACAAGGTATACATTTCCATTATTTACATTTAAGAATTTGCAATTACTTTCTTTCAAGGTTGATTCCTCAATCGGGGTTTGACTAAGGCAAACCCCTATCCACAACCATTTTCTCCTTTCTTTTTTGTGTGTAGGTTGTTGGTGTGCAACTATAATTGTAGGTTTGGACTTCATTTGGAGAGATGGAAAAACCCTTTTCGGTGCGCGGATTTTTCAGAGGACCAAGTACACTTTCAACTTGGTCCTGACGATTTTTCTCCAAATTTGAAGGGCAGATCCGTATCAGTCTAAATATCTCAGATCCGAAGTTATAGTGCGATCCTAAACTGGTAGCTCCCTATTTCATCCATTTTTGTCTCCTTTTCTACATAGTCAACAAGTCAACCCTTCCATTTACAAAAGAGGGTAAACCACGTTCCAACCCTTGCAATCCACTTGGTATTCACATCCTTATTCTCCTTGGATTTGGATCTAGTGAATTCAAGCCCCTCTTTTGAATGTAAAGTATCTCCCAAGTGAAAATCTTCCTAGTGGTTTCCTTTCTCTCTCCTAGGTGGGGAACCACTAGGATCCAATTTTCCACTTTACATTTTGGTGAACCCGATGTCTTACATCTTACTTTTGATTTCTTATTATTAGATCTGAATAATTGCAATTTAAAATTCAAAAATTTCATTTCTAGTTTTGATGTTTTTGCGAATTTTTAAAAACTCTAATTTTGCATTTTGAGGAAATTGAACTTGTGAAGTGTAGCATTTTAGTTGCTTGTTTCAGATCTGATTTCTATTTCAAAATTGCAATTCAAATCTATCTTTTTATTCTACAAATCAAGTGGTTAAAAAGGAAAACCCTAATTTTTAAGAATCTCCTATTTTCTACCTTTGACTACTAATTTGACCGATCTAGACATCTCCAAATCAGTTGTTTTTCTAGATTTTGCAATAAAATCATAATTTCTATAATCCTTGAAAATTTCGAAAAAACTTTGTACTCGGTCCCTATCTTTTTTCCTGTAATTTTGGGAGACGAAATTGACTGTATTTTTTTGCTTAAATCCAAAAAATTGGTGTACTTTATCAATTTTTACACCTCTTAAGGTCGATTTTTTTTTAAATTTCAACACTCAACTTTTAAATTAATTTTCATAAAAGGGTCCTAATTTTAGATCTTCTTTTTTTCAACAAATTAAGATTTTAATTAAGAGACTTTCAATGACAATCAATGGACTAGATTTCTTTGCTATTTCACATATGATTACATTGTTTTTAACATATATTTATTACAATCATGTGTTGGATAATGACTTCTTTCATTTCCTGTTGCTTCTTTTCCTTCATAGCACTTGGTCATATGGTGTTGTTAGGATTTCAAGTTCATTTCATTTTCAATTTCATCTCAAAGATTTCATGTATCATTTTTGTTGCATTATGGTGATGCTATTAACAAAATGCATTTCATATGTTCGTCACCTTAAGGCTTTTGTAGATCCCAATCTTAGAGATCCTAATCCTTGTACCTCTCCTAGGGTATATTGTGTGAATGAGATGAGAGATAATACTTCAACCAATGATCTTTTTGAAAAAGATCAAGCATTGGGAAACAATATGGGCCCATCTTCTTCTTATACACATACCCTTGAACAAGGGGGCAAAATCAAAATATTAACATTCTTACATCTTTAGACCCTCCTTATTCGCCTAGGACTTATCTTCAACATCAAAATATATGTAGAGAGGATGATGTTATGCATTTTATTCATGATATTTACCCTCACATAGAACTAAGTACAGATGAACCTTTAGATGATGAAAATGTTCATTCCCAATCTCCCAAAAAGGATAAGCATGACAAAGGAAAGAAAATTATCCTTTCACATGATATTCCTTCTTCATCTTCAAATCCTTTCATTCCCCCTTACACATCAGATTTCAAAGAAATTCATGATCCTCTTCCCCAAGCTACTCATTTGCAACATTTTTTATAGTCACGACTTTCATATAATAACAAAACAAGGTTTTCAAGGACAAGGACTTGGGAAATTTAAGCAAGGAATTTGTGTCCCTCCTACACAAGCTACTACAAAAGGCCTAGGAAATGAGACTTCTCTCTCTATGGATGAACTCCTTAAACTTCAAAAATTCAAAAACTATCTCCAACAACAACAAATCAAAAGAGCCCGCAAGAATGCTTCTTCTTCAAAACGTCCTTTTTTCTCATTTCATCAAACCCATGATCATAATGCTGATGATTGCCCTGATTTTAAAAATTCTATTCAAGATGGGATAGATATTGGCAAAATTAGGTTCATGGATAATAATCCTTCTTCCTCTAATAATTCTTCTGCTTCATGTCAAGACAATGAGTTAAAACACACTTATCATCCTAATAGACTAGCTGCAAGAATCTATTAGAGATTGAAATATGATAAGAACATTTCATTTCCTCCTCAAAACCAAAACAAAAATCTCAAGCAAGTGAAAGGAGAGGAATATTACATTTTTCATGATTCGTATTCAAATTCTCTTGGAAAATGTCATGCATTTAAGAAATTTGTTCAAAAGCAATATGACCGTGCATGAATTTCTCTTACAATAGATCTAGTTTTCTTCCTTGAACTAAACATAGTGTCTTAGCACTTCTTTTTCTTTTCATGTTTCTCTTCACCTTATGACATAACTAGCCAACTTAACTGGGGGATCTCTATTATTTGTGGTGGTATTGTTTCAATTTTAAATACTTTGGGGTAGCAACATGAAGTTCACTTCCCTTCTTTTTTCAAATGGATCTATCTCTATCTTTATGCATCATTCATTATTAGATCTCCTTTCTTGCATACAATTATTCTCATATGAGCATATAATTGTTCTTTTTTTTTTTCTCTTTGCTTGGAGGGGAGTATCTTTAATGAGTAATACACTTCTTCTTCTCTTGCCTTCATTCTATTGGAAAACTTGCCTCTTCTATGGTTTCAATTATTTATAAGTATGATATGCCACCTGCATGGAATGATCTCCTGTGAAGTACATGTCCCTTCCTTGAGAGGATTTGTTCCATTAGGAAGGTATATCACTTGAAAATAATCACCATTAGAGGATGTCTAGTGGTTCTCCTTGTTCTTTTCACTTGGGGGGAAAGGATTTCGCTCATTTCTCTTTCTTTTTTTCCTTTAGGAGTTGTATTTTTCATATGTGATTATCATTTCTTACAATGGTATGTTCTTATGACTAATCCCTCTTGGGGAATATGTGATGCTCTTTCTCTCTTCTCTTAGAAGATTACCACTTCCTAAGATGTGTATTTTAAATATACTAATGTCTATTCTTTCATGCATTCATGTAAGTACATTATGCATTTGCTTATGTTTAATCTCTCTATATAAAATGGTGTAAGCTCTTCTTATTGTCTTTACACTTAGGGGGAAATAATTTCTATCTCTCTTTCTCTAAGGATCCACCCTTTCTTATGTTGTGGAAGGTGTGAGTTCATTACCTGATGTCATTCCTTGTGTGAAATGATTGTTGTTTGTTCAAGGGTTCTCTCTTATAAAAGAGGTGTAACTCCTTGACTACAACCGCTTTCACACTTGGTAATATACATCTATAATAAATTCACCCATCCCCATTGGGATAAAAGTGAGTCATCCTTCATCAAGAATCCCTTTCACCTAGCGATAAGAGGAAGGATTGAATTCTTGTTCTCTTCTGTGCTTCATTCTAGAAGATGTTATATTTATCTAAAGATAACTCCTTTTGGAGGTAGATGTCTTTTGGGAAAAGATCTCTTCTCCTCCAAGGATCTCCTTTACACATATAGCAAGATATCTCTTTTCAAACTATCTTATCCTTTCTTGAAGAGTATTCCCTCTCTCTCTTGGATTTATGATATTGTTGCATGATGGATATCTTCTTGGTGACAAAGGAAGGTATCATTGTTCTAATTTCCTTAAGATATCAACATTAAACTATGTTGACATCTTAAGGGGGGGTACCCACACTGCTCCTTTTGTACTATATTTATCTCACACATTGTATCTCTTATACAATGGGTCATTCTTGGAGCCAGAGGGTAACCTCTCAGAGAAAGATGTCGCCACTTTTCTCTTATATAGTGGGTCATTCTCAAAATGAGAGTGCAATCTCTTAGAGTGAGATGTCACCACCTTTCCTCTTTTATAGTGGGATATTCTTGGAACTAGAGGACAACCTCTTAGAGAAAAATGTCACCAATTTTATTTTATATAGTGGGATATTCTCGGAACCAGAGGGCAACCTCTTAGAGTGAGATATTGCCACTTTTCCTCTTTTACAGTGGAATATTCTTGGAACTAGAGGACAACCTCTTAGAGAAAGATGTTGCCACTTTTCTTTTATATAGTGGGATATTATCGAAACTAGAGGGCAGCCTCTTAGAGAAAGATGTCACCACTTTCTTGACATTTGTACTATACATCTTATACAAGTTGTAGCATACTCGGGCATAGACTCCTATGAGGTGCTTCAAACCTCACTTGCACACAAGCACACGAGGTTGAGTGAAAATAACAATGTGTAGTACCCCTTCTTAATCAAACTTTTTAGACTCTTGTTTGACTTCAGTTGACTGCTCAGTGTATACATTATTGTTATACTTTATTCAGACTTTATGTGATGTTATTACATGCTTTAAATTGATATGTAGTGTATGCTTTCATGCAGTATTTCATTTCTTATGGTAAATGTGATTTTTATGGATTACTGACATGGACTGACACATTTACTTTATATGTGTGATGCATTATTTACATGTTTTGTGTTTGCAAGTGTATGGGATGCGAGAGGATGATTTTCCTTCACTCACTCTAGTGAGACAAGGAATGCCACGATTCTATTTCTTCGGTGTGTGTGCCATGTTTGTTTATATATATTTATCTATATGCACATGTGGTTCTTTTATGCAAGACATTGCAGGTACAAGTACCAAGTAGGTATAGGGTATCGACTCCACCTGATTTTACAGGTCTGAGCGGGCCTTATTTGTCCAATGGGAGTGGAGGAGATAGTTGTTCGACCCTAGTTTGACCCGCTATTACACTCATGTGAGTGTTGTCAGTCAGTCATCATTTTTTGTTTGATTGGTATGCGAGTCATAGTGCTTTTGTATTTTCGATTTGTGAGTCGTCGTATGGTCTTCTCTCATTTTGCGTGCTTCTAGTTATTTGAAAAGATTTAATCTGAGTGAATTGTGTTATTTTGTGTTGGCGTAATTAATTTAATTAATATGCTTGAGTTTATTGATTAAATTAAATAAATGGAGTTGTTAAATTAAATGGTTAAATTGCATGTTATATTGTGAATATAGTTGTATTAAATTATTTAAAAAAAAAAATTAGTTAAATGTTATGCTATTTGAATTTTAGTGCAAATGTTGAGTTAAATTCTTATGGGAAAAGAAAATAAATAAAAAGCATTTCCATTTACCTTTTTGTTAGTTTTTAGATTTTATTATTTTTTTTAAAAAGAATTGTGTCATGGAAAAGGGAAATTATATTTTATTACTTTTTAAATATCTTATTCCTATTGGTGGACAAAACTTTTAACCTAAAAGTTTAGGTTGAAAATATTTTTGGCTATTTACTTGGGAGTTCACAGGAAGGAAGGAGGCATTTTTGAAAACCAAAAACTTGGAAACCATTTGGAAGGAGGAATCTAGATTTTGGAATTGGTATGCACGATTGAACTCTTCTATAATTTTCTTCCTGGATTGCTTGTCAGGTTGGATAGATTTCCCTCTCTTTGTTGCAATAAAAATTTGAATGTTTGAGCTTTTTCCCTATGTCTGTGATTTAAATTTGTTAAATCTTATTGGAGATTCTTGTTGAAAGTTTGATTTGGAAATAGAATTGTTTTCTATTGAATTTAATTAAATCCCAAATCAATGTGTATGTTGAAAATAAATTGTCCAATATCTTGTTGGCTGTGTGCTTCCAAGTTCTTTGTAAAATCTAGTTTTTGATTAGTTCCCTATTTGTGTAGTAAGAAATAGATGTTGTTTTCTATTTATTTACAAGTTTTTGTTTGTCCAAGATTAGGGGGTTATGCTGGCAAAATTTTGTTAATTTGCCTCTTTGCATGATGCAAGGATTTTTCCTGTGTGTGAAGAAATAAAGAAATGAATCAAATCCCCTCTTATTTCTTAAAATTCTTTTGAAATTTTTCCCAAGATCTTTAGATTTGGGTCTTTTATGCTTCATTGGCTTGGCATAATTCTTTCTTGAAAAATTTCATTGCAAGAATAAAATTCTATTCACTATATTTTATTATTAGTGATTTTTGCGTAGTATAGGAATGGTTTTTATTTTAAATAAATTTAAAAAAAAGAAAAAAAGAAAAATATATATATATATATATATTGACTCCCATGTGGTAGGGTATTCTCACCACGTGGGATGGTAGCTGCTGCTACCATAAGGTAGCGACACTACCAGTGGTAGTGACTGCTACTGTAAGTTAGCAACACTATTGGTAGGTAGCCTTAGTCTCCTTTTACCTTTTTTTTCCCTCATCGCGGTGGTTAACGAAAAGTGTTTGCTATTTAATAACAATGTGTGGTTAATTTATGTTTCGTTTTCAATATTATTTTGTTAATGTTTTTTATATTTATATATTTTTTTTAATGAAGGCATTAGTTTATGTGATCTAATTGGTAAATTAGATTTATTCTGGAAATAGATTAAATATTTTAATATAATTCTTATGTTATATCTTTGATATGGATTCTTATTATTTGGATTATTGTATTGGAAATAAAATTGAATGATGTCTTAGGATGATGTATTATAAATGTGGGGTGTTTTATTAAATTTTAATTGATGAATTTGCAAGTGTGTATGCTGTTGTTATTCTCAAAGATTGTCAGAGTTCGGTCTTAGTGAATCTATCATTTATTGCAAAGGGATTTATTTTGTTGCAATTTCTTGCCTATGTTTAGTCATCCAGTTGTGGCGCATTTTGTACCTCTTGATCAGGTGTTGTATTTATGACCTCGTTGTTTTAACCATATTGTACTTATTCGTTATGGTTAACCAAGGGTTAGTAAGTCTTTATTTTGGTCACTTGTATGGTTGTAGAGGTGTTATGGCTGTTTGTTTTGCCATAGGGTCCTCATAGAGTGACCATGTTTGTTTAGTGTCCTATGAGAGAGTGGCTTTTGAGTGGGGGCCGCACCTGAAGTGGTTGGTAGGATAACCCCTTGAAAGTCAGATAATAAGTGATAACCTAATAATTGATTAGGGGGTGAGTAGTTTATAACATTAATTAAGATATTGTACCCCGCACATGGTTGAGTGCTCGTATAGGCTCAAGATGTAGTGGGAAGGCCTGGAATGGCAAACCGACCACCTTGTCTTCACAAAGGGTTGGTAGGGTTTGCATGAGACTTAGATGGAACTGGGGGTTCGGGAAAGGTTACCAGGATAACCCAGGATGGGGGTTAGAACCTATGGAGGCCTACCTAGGGTAACCATCATAAGCTATGCCATGACACTCTCTCTTTAGGGTCACTAGTGTATTGTGATGCCGAGTTCACCTGGATTATTGTGGATTCATATTGTACTGTCATCCATGTCTTTCTTATGTTTGCTTGAGGGTCTTCTGCTATCTCCTAGCACGGTGGGGTGATTCCGTTTTGGGATCACATGGTCGGGTGGTAGTGCCACTTCCCATCAGATGTTATTGTTTGTGCCTTCATGCAAGGATTGGCTTCGTAGGTTTTCCCGTGGTTCATGATTCATTCATCATCTCATGTTGGAGATTATTGTACTTTTGAGACCTATGTGGTCATTTGTATCTATGGATTTATGTAACCTTGTATTTGGTAAAGATGTAAACTTTATATGTATTATTGGAAGCTGTGTATTTTATGAGCAATGTAATCTTAAGTTTTGGATGTTATTTTATCAGTTATCCTTATGCTTTGTGCAAATGCTTTATTGAAGAGAAAATTATATTGTAACTTTCAATCTTTAAATGGTGAAATCTGTTATATGTATATGGTTTATTTTGTTCAATGAGTAATTGATGGATAATTGGATTAATTGTTTAGCTCTTCGTTGGTAACCCTTTAGGAATTCTTGTGTTAGTCTTCCACTTGTGTTTTTGATTAAGGTAAAAATAGGTTTTGAAGGGGCCCCGAAACCCTTTAACAAACATAGCTTAATAGAAAAAGTACCACGAGGCCAACTAAAAGCCAACAGAAAACCATAAAAAACCAACAAAAGCCCCACAAAGCCAGCTAGACCCAAAAAGAGAGACTAATTGATTTTTTCCAGGGCATTAGACAAGGAGATGCTAATCCCATGCAGATCTTTGATGTTAGCCCTGAGATTTGGGAGATCCTTAGCTAAAGCAGCCATGACTTTCTTGACACTCGCCTTGGTCCTCTTAGCACCACCACCTACCGGATAAACTTCACCGCTACCAATCTGGATAGTCTCATCATCCATGTCAAGATCCACCACCGATTTGGGAGAGCTGGTATGATCAAAAACCTTAGCAATATCCTCCAAATTTTTTGTGACAGCTAATAGGATAGTCGGGATAAAGCCTAGTAATTTTTTCATAGTTTCTCTCCCTTCTTCCAGCGATTTGATCTTCTCCTCCATATCCTGCTTCCATTTTATCTGCTCCCTGTCTTCATTCTCCCTCTTCCCATCCGTATTTTTCCCCTTTTTTTCCAGGTTCTTCAGGAGTTCATAGGTCCACCTGTCATAATCCAATCTTGCCTCAGTGAGTTTTTTTAGGTTATCCAGGAATAACCCTTTTTCCTCACTTTCCTTGTCCCCCCTTAAGCTGTCCTTAGTCATATCCTTCTCAAGATCTTTGTTCCTTTCCCTCTCAGGATTCACATTTGTTTCTTCATTATCCTTGTGTTCCACATCCTCCATAGGATGGTTATAGTCCTTGTCAGGGTAGTCACTATGGATAGGGCTTTCGTTGCCAGACTCATTATCACCACTTTCTTCCTCAATACCCACCTCCTCATCTTTCCAGCTGTCTTCACCATCAGAATCATCCGTCTCCATTTTGCTGCCTTCTTTTTCAATTTCCTCTGTTTCCATCCCAGGGGTACTCTTTCTTTTTTTCCTAGAAGACGCCTTCTCCTTGCTAGAATCTCCTCCCTCCATCTTTCTCTTCCCTAGAGAGGCGAATAACCTCTTATTTTCTAGCAAGGCGAGGGTTTTACAGTGTTCATAAATGAGTAGCAAAAGCCCGCAGTGGAGAACTGGGCTCGAGGGATTCTTATTATGTTTATTGAGGGACCTGGAAAGGGACCTGAAAAGGTAGTAGGGTAGAGATACCTTTTTGTCATGTCTAAAATGGTTTAAAAGAATGAAGTGGTAGGTGTGGGCCCTAAAAAATTGACCCTCAACCATGATATATTCAATTATAGCATTCAAAACCCACCCCCAGATTTTCTTGATATTAGCTGCTTCATAGTACCCCCTGTGGCTTTGTTGATTCTTTCCCTCTCTTTTTCCTTCTGCGGGAACAGGTTAACCGCATTGTTAGAGACTTTAAGTTCTCTAAAAAAATTAAGCCCAGAATGGGGCATGTCAGTTACAGTAGCTATAAGGCCAGCGTCCAACTTAAACTTAACCCCATAGATTTTAAAAGAACCATTACACCAATTTTCAGAGATTTTGGAAACGATGAGGTTAACCCTACCTTTGTCATAATCCACAAGCTTCTCCATAAAGCTTGTGAGGGGCCCTTTCTCCAGCTTCACCCACACTTTCGGCATCACTTTCCATGTTGATGTATTGTCCGGTTCCTCCCTCCTAAGATCTCCTCCCATCTTTGAATTTAGATTTTTGGCATTGTTCTTCTGCAAACTCAGCGCTTCTTTCCTATTGATGCTCGAGATTTTGAACTGGGTGACCCACAAAGCATGCAGTGTATTATAAGAAATGGTTGAGGATCTGCCGCTTTGCCAAGTAATGATTACCTTACCATCAAGGCATAAATTAATCATAAACTCTATCATGATTGAGCTGTCCCTCCCTCCCCATACATCTGTCCTTTCTAAGGAGCTCTTTTATGTTTGAGTTGACATCTTCCCCATGCCAGATTACTTGGGAATCAAAGTTAACTCCAAGGTTCGCCAAATAGTCCGCCACCACATTTTTTTCTCTAAAGGCATGTTGAATTATAATATCTTTAAAACCGACAATAATTTCCCTAGCTTCATGATAATATTTTCAATTGACCATGATGGCTCCGACTCCCCCTTCAAACACTTAATAATATTAAGTGAATCTCCCTCGAGCCATAATTTCTCATGATTAAAATTATTAGCTATAATTAAGGTGTTTAGGGCAGCGGAGGCTTCGGCAAAGTGACTAGTTTGACTCCCCAAAGGACCAGCCACTGCCATTAAGCAACTTCCAGCAAAATTCCTGACAATGCCCCCATATCCAGCTTTACCCAGATTCCCCTTAAAGGCCCCATTAAATTTAGCCTTAATCCACCCCTAAGGAGGAAAACACTAGACAAGTCCATCTCTTCCCTTCTCCATGCTAGTAGTAGTAGTAGAGATGTTCCACCTATCAGTGAAGTCTTCTTTAGCAGCTAGTCCATAATCAGTACCATAAATACACTCAAATATACTCCTGTAAATTTTATCCACCACCACTTCAGGGATGGAACTTTTATCCCTAAAAATCCTATTGTTGCGCTCTTTCCAAATATTCCAAATAACATTTAGAAGAGTGAGTCTCTAGGTTTCCACAATCTTAGGATTAGAATTGGGGTAGTTCCATTGCTGCCGGGAATCCCCAAGGGAGTTCGAAAAAACCCAGCTCAAGTTCCACCTACTTAAGATGATTTTCCAGATTTCCTAGCTAAAAGAGCATTGATTAAGAATATGGCAGGTAGTCTCTTCTTCCCTGCAACAAAGAGAACATCTGTTAAGAAAAACAAAACATCTCTTTTGAAGGTTGTCCAGGGTTAAAACCTTATTTTGGATAAAAATCCAAAAGAAGATATTAACCTTAGGAACTAACTTCTTGTTCCAGACTTTAGCCCAAATAGGAATTTATTCCACAGACTCATTATGGATAGCCACAGCTGAGGAAACCAAGTAATTCCATCCGGGGTTTCCCTCCATATCAATCTGTCATCTTTGTTGTCTCTAGGAACTTTAGCAGAGAGAGCAATTTGAAGGAACTTAAGCCCTAGACTCTGCTAGTTAAAATCAATCCAATTCCCATTTCTCCAGTAGTCACTGACCCGCTCCCCAAACCTGCTTTTGAACCAGTCTTTCCATTCATGAAGGATAGGAACTTCCTCCAGAGGTTTGTCCAGTATCCACCTGTCTTCCCAGAATCTTATTTTCCTACCATCCCCAAGGTTCCAAATTCGTCCAGCAACAGCCAAGCTTTTGGAAGATTGAACAACATTCCATATAGTAGAACCTTCAACAATAAAAGTATCATCCAAGAATTCTTCCTCAGAAGGTTGCATATAGAGATATTTATTTTTCTAGATAGAGTTCCATTCTCTTTCCTCCCCTTTCATTCGCCAAATTTTTTTAGCTAATAAAGCCTTATTCATGGACCTAATATTCCTTAAACCCAACCCACCTGAGGCCTTAGGAGAGGAGATTTTATCCCAGGCTATTAGGGGAATTTTTTTTTGACTTCCACCCTCGACCAAAGAAACTTTTTTTGGATTCTTTCAATAGCTTCTGCAAATTTTCTAGGGATTTTGAACAAACTAAGAGCATAAACAGGTAGATTTTGGAGGGTAGCTTTAAGTAGAGTAACTTTGCCCGCTTGACTAAGAACAACCCCTTTCCATCTAGCAAGTTTTAAGTTAAATCTATCCACCAACTTATTCCAGAAAGAATCCTTAGGCTTAATACACAAAGGAAGCCCCAAATAAGAAGAGGGAAGCTCAAAAATTTTGCATCCAAGAATTCTTTCAATCCTTGGTTGCCTTTGAATAGGGGTATTGATGAAGAATAAAGAACTTTTATCCCAATTAAGTTTTTGACCAGAGGTAGATTTATAAGTATTCAACACCTTCATATTTTTAGCTTCCAAGATGGAAGCTTCCCCCATAGTAATTGAATCATCAACAAACGGTTCGTGAGAATAAGTGACATTGGATGAAGATGGTTTTAGACCCCTAAGATTTCCATCTTCCACATTTTTAAGAATAAATCTAGCCAAGCATTCAGCTAAAATAGTAAACAAGATAGGGGATATGGCATCCCCCTGTCTAAGACCCCTAGAGCTTTTGAAGAAACTAGATGGGGATCCATTGACAATAACAGCAGAAGAGGAAGTTTCCATAAGTTGAGAACAAAGCTGAGTAACTTTTTCTCCAAAACCAAATGCTTTCATTATCCTAAGGAGAAACTGCCAGTTCACTCTATCAAAAGCTTTAGCCATGTCTAACTTCAGGAAGAAACACTGGTTATTCACCGCTTTCAAGGAATGGATATTTTCATGAACTGAGATGATGGAATCCAAAATCTGTCTGCCAGGGACAAAGCCATTCTGCTGGACGAAAATAATTCTAGGAAGAATTTCCAGCATCCTGGTAGTTAGAACCTTAGATAAAATCTTGTACATAGAATTACACAAGCTAATGCGTCTAAACTCATTGAGAGAGTCAGCACCAGGGATCTTCGGAATGAGGACAATGAAGGTAGCATTTAGTTCCTTTAGGAGCCTTCTAGAACCAAAGAATTCTTTTACACCATTGCTGATGTTAGCCTCCACAATGTGCCAGAAATTTTGGAAGAAAAACATTGGAAAACCGCCCGGATCAGGGGATTTATCTCTTTGAAAAGAGAACACCGCCCTTTTTATTTCCTCATTAGAGGGAATATGGGATAAAAAGTTATTATCATCAGCAGTCAAGATAGTGGGAATTGCTTATAGGAGGATGTTTTGATTACTGATATCCAGGTTATCCACTTCTCCCAACAGGGTGCCGAAATATTCCATAACTTATTTTCTAATGTCATTATCCTCCATTAGGATCCCTTTATTGCAGGATAATCTGGATATCCTGTTAGCCGCCCTATGCTTAAGAGCAGTTAGGTGAAAAAACTGAGTATTTTTATCACCTTCCTTCAGGAACAAGGCTCTTGATCTTTGTCTCCAGAATGTCTCTTCATTAGAAATAATGGTATGGTATTTAGACAAAAGAACATTGTCCTTCACCCTTAGATCTTCAGACAACCCCTCCTCTTGAATTCTATCCTGAACATCTTTGATTTCAGTTTTAATTTGAATCTTATTCTTGAAAATGTCCCCAAAAATCTCTTTGTTCCAGATTTTGATTTTGGCCTTTATAATATTGAGCTTTTTGGCTATTCTAAAGAGAGCCGTACCCTCAACCTTAGAATTCCACCAATCAGTGATGCTAGCTTCTAGAGAAGGGTGGGATAACCAGGCTTTTTCAAATCTACTTGTGTTATTATTGTGCAATGTAGCAATTAAAGCACTTAATGTGATTTATACTTTAAATTTATTTATTTATTTCACCCCTAGTTGGTTAGTTGTGTGGTTATTCCTTTGGGGTTCTTGGCGGGACATTACATGATGTTCTTACCCTCCTCCCTTACATGGATGACCTAGAAAAAATCTAGGGGCTAGTTTTCCATGTCCTCTTTTCTCTATGGATCACCCAATTCTAAGGGTGAGATGTCCATGGTTCCCTTCATTCGCCTTTCTTCTCATGGATACCCAAGTGTGTATTCATGTCCTCTGTCTCTTTCCTCTCATGAGCTCATAGTTTTACTATTGATGGTTCATGGATGATGTCAAATTTTCTCTTTTATGTGATTATTGGTGTTTATGTGATGACATTTGTCTTTGTTTTTCAGTTATTTGTTTGAGACATTTTTATCAAGGTCTCTTCGGCTAGTTGATGTGTGGTCGTGTGTTTTATTTTTGTCGTGTGTCTTTTGTTCTTTGTCTTGTTTGTTTGCCTTGTTCTTTTTATTTTGTGTGCTCTTGAATATGCTTGAGTGAGTTAAGATCCTAAGATTGGGAGTTTTGTTCCTCAAGATTAGAGATGTCTTATACTCCTTGTGGTATTTCTCTGCATCTCTCATCTTCATCTCTCTCCCTTCTACTTTACTGACAGTATTGGCATAAGCCATACTCCTGCTAAAGTGGGGACTAAATATAGTATTATAAAATTGTTACCCTCTCAATTTTGACCATATCTTAGGCCCTCACCTATGCGACTGCATCTCTCTACTCGATTGAGACCCCTCTCTGCACCTTCATTCTGAAATTCTCCCATCGTAGCCCTGATGACACCTCAAGACCTTGTCTAGGCCCCAAGATAGGGTAGGACAGGGGTGTGTCACCCCTTTCCCCCTTGGACAGGGGTGTAGGACCTCTTTCCTCCCCCTTAGGGTTTCCTTAAGATAGGTCTATCTAGCTCTTGAACATAATTTACACTTCGGGGACTTAAAAATTTCCTTTGTCAGCCTTCAGTGGGATGAAAATTAATCCTCTTAGGCATGTATAAAAGGAGATTCAATTCCCACATTTGATATATAGAAAAGATACAGAAATTCCAGATGAAGGACTTCATTATCATCATCAAGCATTCAATTCTTCAAGCATCTATCAAGTTCTCTTCTTTATATGTCTTCTTCATTCATCCATTGGAGCAACTTTACAACATTCATTTGCAATCATGTGTGTGTGTTAGGGTTTTGTCATGTTACATGCCATTTCATACAACATTTATGATTAGATTTAAGAAGCAAAGCAACAAGCATCAATCAATTGCAGATCTACAAGGTATACATTTCCATTATTTACATTTAAGTATTTGCAATTACTTTCTTCCAAGGTTGATTCCTCAATCGGGCTTTGACTGAGGCAAACCCCTATCCACAACCCTTTTCCCCTTTCTTTTCTATGTGCAGGTTGCTGGTGCGCAACTGTAATTGTAGGTTTGGACTTCATTTGCAGAGATGGAAAAACCCTTTTCGACGCACAAATTTTTCAGAGGACCAAGTACACTTTCAACCTGGTCCTGACGACTTTTCTCCAAATTTGCAAGGCAGATCCGTATCAGTCTAAATATCTCAGATCCAAGGTTATAGCGTGATCCTAAACTGGTAGCTCCCTATTTCATCCATTTATGTCTCCTTTTTATACATAGTCAACAAGTCAACCCTTTCGTTTACAAAAGAGGGTAAATCACATTCCAACCTTTGCAATCCACTTGGTATTCACATCCTTATTCTCCTTAGATTTGGATCTAGTGGATTCAAGCCCCTCTTTTCAATGCAAAGTATCCCCCAAGTGAAAATACTCCTAGTGGTTTTCTTTCTCTCTCCTAGGTGGGGAATCACTAGGATCCAATTTTCCACTTTATAGAATGATCCGTAATAGCTGCACCAACACCACTTATTCAAATCTTCGTCGATTAACACACTAACTCTCAGGAACACTAAATATCAACAATTTAGACTAGAAAGATAACTCAAGGAGCACAAAAACATGAATCATCTGAAATGAAGATACCTAGGAACATCCAAAATAATCTCCCAAAACCACAACCAAAGATATAATCATACCAGAGCTCACCAGATCAAACACCAAACTCTGCCAAACACTGAACAAAAAGACTGAACTACAAACTAGATCAAATAATATGATCAAGCAATCTTCCAGATTACTAAAACCAATAAGGAATGAAGTAATCCAACATCCCAAATAGATAAACCAGCCATAACCACTCAATGCAATCACCAAAACACCAAGAAGCTCTCTGCAACACCAGAACACAGTAATATGTTGACATCAATGACAACAACATATCCTAGCAGCAACAATATCCAACACATTGTACACTTGGACATTGATTAATGTTATATGATGTGATATGCAACAGATGGTTGGATGCATTCTATATGTTACATGATTTATGCTTTGTTTATGGGATGGATGTATGCATGTGACTTCTATTCTATATGCTTAAAGATGTTTATATGCTTTATGTACATGATTGATGTATGCGTGTGATTCTATTCTATATGCTTAGATGTTTATATGTTTTATGTACATGATGGATGGATGCATGCTATATGTTTAGATGTTCATATGACACTTTATTTGGTGATTATATGGGACATGTGATGATGAAATTTATACATGGTTATGATTATGCATTGACACTTATGTATCGATCATGATGATGTTGTTGGCATTATAACAGACAAAGGGAGATTGTTGGCATTCCAATTACAATGAGAGATTGTTGGCATTTCATAAGGATATTGAGAAGGTTGTTGATGATTATGGATATAACTGATTAAGGATATTTACTGTCTTAATATTATTATTTTTATTGATGTCAAGAAATTGATTTTCTAATTTAGTATGATGTTTCCATATCTTAAGAAGTATGTTTTGATGAGTATAAAGATGTCAGTAAAAGACATAGAAAGAATATGATGAATAAGGGGAGAAATAAGTTATTCAATGGGCAACTATTACTGAGTTAGACAATGATGAGATCATGATGTTTAGATTGTTTTGATATCTTACATATGTTGTTATTTGCAAGGTTAATACTATTCTATGTTACCGAGCAAAGAACCTAGTTGGTAAACCCTAAAGTTATCACTATCGGTTAATGAAGGTGGAATGTCTACCGAGTGAAGTTTAGTATTCACTGAGTTGCAACCGAGTAATAACAAAATGCATTGAATGAATAAAAGCACTATTTAATGAAGGAAGCTGATGAGCTGGTTATGATTAAATGATTGATACAACGTGTATGAAGTTTGTTAAAGAATCTATGGCAAAGGAAAATTGGCAAGAAGATCTACAACTCAGATTGAACCACAATACCCTAGCACAAGTTCTAAGAAATGTATGCAAGTTCCAAGGTAGGGTAAAACGTTTTTCAGATCGAAGGATACATTGAACCTAGTCAAGTTTGAAGATCTGATGGCTATGATTGATCATGGGAAATGTGATCAAGGAGATTAAGTGGTTAGCAAATTGTTTATAAATAAGGAACATTTGATAAACAATGTATGTGGGCAAGTGTATGCACAAGGATGCTGCATAGTGATTACCGAGCACAAAAGCTTGAAGACCTATTTTGAATAACAGAGTATAGAGCCCAACAAATGGACAATATTAGTTCTATGTCTATATTGTATTGAGCAAATAAGAATCTACTTTAGCATTTTAGATGTGAAGTTGTAGATAGATTTTTATTACTGTTGTTTTGTAAAGTGACAGAAAATCTCTTAACTGAGTGGACTTAACAGTCTTATTTGTAAATCCTCTAGCAAGGTGACATTCTGATTGAGTGTTTGAAATCCTTTGACAAGGTCACTTCTAACAAAGTGAAGATCCTAACAGATCTGAGAGAAATCCCTTAACTGGGTCACATCTAGCAATGTGTTTTGTAATCTTTAACAGGATTTGCTTTTAACTGAGCATACTCTAGAAGAGTATATTTCTTAGTGGGTCCGAAATCCCATAGTGGTTTTTCCCTATTTGGGTTTCCACATTAAATCTGGTGTTATGAGTGTTATGATGTTTATATGCTTTTGAGTTTGCATGTTTAGCAGTTTTAGTTATATTACTGATGTTTTTATGGAAGAGTAAGTTTATATGATTCACCCCCCTTCTCATCTTATTAGCTTGGCATCTGTACTAAACATTTAGCATCAGAGCTATCAGATGTTTGGTTGTACTTATGATGCTTATGCTTATGAGATGATGTGATATGTCTACATGATGATGTATGATAGTTACCTATATGTGATGTATGCAATGATGCAATGATCCTATGTACATATGATTGGATGATGTATGATGATGCACCGATGGTAATTATTGAATGCAATAAAAATTAAATATATTATGCAATAATGAAATGAATGATTCTGAATGCAACTAATTGTAATGATATGATGAAAATTTTTTTGTTAATACCAAGTGTACTCACTCATCAATAAGAAAGATAATGAATTGAAGGATAAATATCTTAGGATATCGAGCTGTGGAAAATATATTTAATTATATGTCATGCAAATGCGATTCAATCTAATGAATGCAAACCTAATAATGTATGTAATAAAAGCCATCCTTTTGGTCATCCCACTATTCTTTTTCTCATCATTGATATTTTTAAAATGTCGGAAGATAGTACAAACATCAAGGTATAATTAAATCATGATGACCTGAGTACTTACATGGATTTTGATTTTAGAAGTTTTTACAAGCATCTAGGTATGATTAACCGAGATGACATGAGTATTGCTTACATTAAACAAACAAGAGTTAATCCTTTTCATATGTGAATCAGAATGGTCCTCAATGGTCCTTTTGTCGATTTTGTCCTTAGACCTATTCACATATCTCTAAATATCAACTCATAAACAACAGAAAAAGAAAATATCATGCCCCATCCTTGCTCCTCTAGCCAATGACATCCTTGAGTTGCTTAGGGAACATGATAACAAAAATCAAGATACCACAGATGAACATTCATGCTTATTTATGTCATTTGTTAGATAAAATCATCTTGCTAGTTGATTCTTAATTTTGATTTTGCTTTTTATACATTCACTCAAAGTTTTGTTTTTAATGTTCGTCACTAGTTTTCATGATCTATGTTTTGCGATGTCAGTCTTGTTGTTTGGTTGTCTATGGGTTTAAGCTCAAAGTGGATTACCCTAACTAGGTTCAAGATTTTTCCCCCAATCTAGAAACAAACATTTTATTATGGATATATACAATGAGCACCAAGCCATGGTGAGATGCTGTTGCAATGCTTGAATATTTACACAAGGCTTTATTACAGATATGCATAATGATGGAAAAAATGTGGATGCATGCCATATGTACTAATAGATGGAAGAGTTGATCTATCACAAATAGTGCTTGTTTCCAAGTTTTCACCTCTTTCTTTTATTACACCTTTTGATCTTTTATGATTTTTTTTTGTACTTTTTGATTTTTTTGTGATTTTTAAAATTTTTTTCCCATCCGTGAATTAGATGACTTAAGTGTAGAACTTCTTTAGGTGTATTCTATTGATAGGTTCTTCAAAAAAATCCCCTTCAGGTGTAGACAAATGATATGCCTTGGATCCATATGCTGATATGATGACAAAGGACCTAGTCAATTAGGCTCAAAATTTCCCTTCTTTTCTCGATCATCTTGATTGTGAGGATTCTCCTTTAGTACCAAATCACCAACTTGAACATCCTTGGCCTTACCTTGTGGTTATAATTTCTTGAAATCCTTTGTTGATAATATTTTAGCTGAAAAAAGCATGCTGATGGCATTCATCTAGAAATTCCAACTCTTGTAGTCTAGATACCTGATACTCTTCATCTGGGATGAGTCCTTTCAATGATACTTAGAGTGACGGTATCTCAAATTCAATGGGTAAGATGGATTTTGATCCATACACAAGGGAAAATGGGGTGGATCCAGTAGGTGTGCTGATACTAGTACGGTATGCCCACAAGGCAGGGTTTAGTTGGATGTGCCAATCACGACTAGCGTCGTTACCAGTTTTCTTTAGGATTTTCAGAATGGTTTTGTTTGAGGCTTCTGCTTGGCCATTTCCTTGGAGATAGTAGGGTGTAGAGAACCGCTGCTAGATATGAAATTTGTTACAAAGTTCTTGTACATCTTGGTTCTTAAAGGCCCTACCATTATCCACGACAATGGAGATAGGAATGCTATAATGATAGATAATGTAATTCAGGATGAAAGAGGCTATTTGTTTATTGGTGATAATGGTTAATGGGATAGCTTCAATCCAATTTGTAAAATACTCAGTGGCTGTGATAATGAATTTGTGACCATTAGAGGAAGAAGGATGAATCTTACCCACGAGGTCAAGACCCCATTGACAAAAAGTTCATGTAGATGTCAGTAGCTACAGCTCCTGTGTTGGTGCATGTATGATATTTCCATGAATTTGACACTTCTTACACTTTATAGGAAACTAAAAAATAATATTTCTCCATGCTCATGATGATATGATGAAAGAATAAGTATCCAATAAAATACTAAGGGGGGGGGGGTGAATCAGTATACTGAAAAACTGATACAAAGTTCCCAAACTCAAATTCAATCACACAAAGTAAACATATCTCAGTCAAGATCAATATTCATAAGAATACTTGACATCAATTAGTTTGACTGTTATGAAAAATTAACAGTTAACAACTTTAATCTTGTAAACATCAACAATGCTTAATCATAACTCAACATATTCATCTCTCAATGCTTCTAGTTATCATGCCTTATCCAAAGTTAATCAAATCAACAAATAAGATCATAACCACAAAAGCATTCACCACTTGACACAAATGTTTATACGTGGAAAAACTAAATAGGTAAAAACCATGGTAAAAGCATTCACCATTCAACCCTGTTAGGAGCCAAGCCTGTTAAAGCTTTACAATAAGTCCTGTTAAGAACTAATTCTGGTTAGGAATCACCTAGTTAAGGGATTTACAAATATGCCTTGATGAAAAGAACAATACCCTATTAGGAGTAACCTGATTGGAGGATTTAATAATCCAAGCTAATGGACCACCTTGTTAGAGGATTTAATGAGTAACCAAGCTTGTTAGAGCTTTCCCGATTAAGGGATTTCACTTCTGCTATAATTGTTAGAAAAATAATAGGTTTTCTTGATCTGTCTGAATAGCACTACATTTGCTTGATTAGATCCTTTTAAGCTTCAATATGCCTTCACTCAAAGTGTAGATCCATTCATTAGTTAGGCAACAACACACTCAATAGGTTTCTGTAAATCTTGCCAACAACCTTTACAAACAACTTCATCGACCTTAAATACAAATCAATTAGGTCGGTAACACAACAAAAACCTAATTATCATTATCAATATTACAAACAAGTCGGTACAATATTGACCATTAGAAATCATGACAATCTCTTCACATTCTTCAAGAAAATTCCAACCGCTCCATGATCATTGCTCCGTCGGACTTTGTAACTCATCATGTGTTGTACATTAGATGCAATCTACTTTTCTCCTTCCCTAGACAATAAACAAATGCACCAAAATTATTTGAACTTATCCTCATACAATGATCACACGTGTCTCCATCATTACCTCTCATCAGATAATAAACTGACAAACTTGATCAGCTAGGGTTTAACAACTGATAGGGTTTACTGGTTACATTGCATAGAAAGGTTTAACCCTTTACACCGGTTCACCGATTCAACTCACAAACTTTACATACCGATTTACAACATCTTCCACAAATCTCTTCTTACTGGTTACTAGCCAATATCAAAAACAACAATATCAACAATAACATGAATACCATTACTGGTTCAATAGACATCAATGACACCATATCATTAATGCAATCTATATGCAAAATGCCAACAAACTAAAAATGCCAACAACTTGACCAATAGTATCACATTCGTATGAGCTTCTTAGCTAGAGTAGGACCACTTGAATGAGTACCACAAATACCCTCATGAACTTCTTGTAAGGCCATTTTAGATTCGTCACATTCAAGACATCTAAGGAGAGTACCATCAAGACCCAGTTGATAAAGCGTATCAGCTATTAGTGTGTATCGGGTTGCTTGACAGATACAATTTCATTTTTAGTACTGGGATAGATCAGGTGGAAGGGTATTCTCTTTTACATATGTATATATTGTCCCATAGGTTGATGAGTCAAGACAAACTAGATTGAAAATAATATGGGAATCGGGACTGTCATATGCAGGAATAAACAATTGTTCCACTAGGAATACGTAATGATTTTGCTTTCCAAGAATTTGTAGAAGTGAAGCAATGGTTGCCATGACATTTGGAGCTTTGTTGTTTAAGCTAGGGAATTGTTCAAACTTAATCTCAACAAAGTATTTCTTGAAGTCATCTACCATTCTCTTTTATGGCATTGACTTGTCATCTTTTGTTTGATATTCATCATTTACTTGGTTGATGACTAGTTGAGAGTCTCCATAGACCAGCAATTCTATGATTTTCCATTCCACTGCTACCCTGATACCAGTGACTAATGCTTCATATTCGACCACATTATTTGCCTAAGGGAACATCAACCTATAAGATTTTGGAATTGTGTGTCCTTGAGGAGTGAAAAATAAGATTCCAACACTCGATCCATGCTGAGTGTAAGATCTATCAAAGTATAGTTTCCAAGGATGTGTAGTAATTTTAAGAACATCTGTATCAGGGAATTCAATGTGCATGGGATGATCATCTTGTAATGGTACTTTGACTAATTGATCTGCGATTACTTGACCCTTGATTGCTCTTATATCCATATATTCAATGTCAAATTCACTCAATATCATTGCCCACTTTTCTAGTATACCTGTTAATGTGGCTTTGTGGAGAAGATATTTTAGTGGATCAATCTTCTCTATTAGATTGATTGTATGTGTCAACATATAGTGCCACAATTTCTGAGAATCAAACACCATTGCTAAACATTCTCTTTCAATGAATTTATAATTAAGTTCATAGACACTTAGCGTCATGTTGATGTAGTAAAAAACCCTTTCTTTTCAAGTAGAATCTTCTTGTGCTAGTAGAGCTCCTAGAGATACCTTGGTAGCTGATACGTAGAGTAAAAGTGGCTTTCCTTCTATTGGTGACATCAACATAGGTAGATTCATCCAATATTATTTCAATTGACTAAAGTCTTCTTCACATTTTTCATCCCACTTGAAAGGAACATTCTTATGTACTAGATGAGTAAAAGGGTGACATCTATCAGCCAGTTGTGAGATGAATCTTCAGATGGATTGTAGCCTTCCTTGTAATGATCTTAGTTGACTGATGTTCCCATGAGCTTAAATTTCCATGATTGATTGAACCTTTGATGGATCTACTTCTATGCCCTTAGCTGGAACTATGTATCCAAGGAGTTTTCCAGACGTGACTCCAAACACACACTTTTTTGGATTGAGTCGTATGTTGAAATTTTCTAAACATTGAAATATCTTATCCAAGATTTCTAGATGTCCCACCCTGGTGAGTTATTTTGCTAGCAAGCCATCTACATAATCCTCCATGAATATGTGCATCATGTCATGAAAAATTGTAGTCATTGCACGCTGGTAAGTTGCCCCCACATTCTTTAGTCCAAAAGGCATGACATTCCAACAATATGTACCCCAAGGGGATGTGAAAGCTATTTTATCTTGATCTTCTAGTTCTATCTTGATTTGGCTATTTTTTGAAACACCATCCATGAGCGATAGCATAGAATGACCAGCTATTAAATCTACAATGATGTCCATGTTGGGTAGAGGAAAATAATCATTTGGACAACTAGACTTGTTGAGATCCTAAAATTTGTACATACTTTGATGCTCTTATCTAGTTTGTAAATAGGTATGATGTTTGATATCCACTCTGCATAGTCAATTGGTCAGATGAATCCCACATCTAACAGTTTCTTCAATTTTGCTTTCACTAGTAGAGCTATGTGCGGGTGCATCTGTCTTAGTTTTCTTCCAAGAGCTATGGATAAATGATGTATTATCAAATAAGGGTCCAATCCTAGCATATCAATGTAGGACTAAGCAAAATTGATTTGTCTTTTCTTGAAAAAAATGATGAAATCTAGTCTTTCTTGCTTTGTCAGTGATGCAGCTAGGTGTATGATCTTTGTCATTTCTTTAGTGCCAATGTTCCTTGCTTCTATGGGATAAATTAATATTGGAGATCTTTCTTGATAATGTTCAGGAAGAGTGTCAAGTCTCTCATCCTTTGGTGCCTCTGAGAGGTTTTTACCATTGGATATGCCCTTTATTTTTACTTTTTCATGATCTAATACTACCATTGCATGGTTCTCACAATTAGATATATTGTTTGTTTTATTCATTTTGCAACTAAGAGACTTGGCACTCCCTTGATTGTAATCTTTGTTTTTGAATTCATTGGTGGAACTTGTTTCAAGATTAATAGAATATAGATAAAAAATAATAGCATCATCATCATGAAAGGTGGGTATATCAAGAGGTTCTGTTGTTCCCAATCAATAAGTTCTAGATGTACCAAGGGTAAGGAATCATTCGGTCAGTTAAGGCCAAAGGTTGTAATCTTCATAATGGAAATATTATGAGGGTGTTCAATAGTAAAGTCGAGGTCTATGATGTTACTCTCATCAAGATCGCCTATCTCGACTGTTATCTGATTGTCCTCACTAGAGTCATCGTCAATATATTTTAATCCAAATTCAAATGGTTGACACCCTGAGCTTTGTCCCTCATAGATGATGGTGCATATGCTTGTACCACATCAATGTATTTATCTTCATAGGATTCTTTAGAAGGTTAATCCCATTTCCATTCATTTGAGTCTATTTCAGAATTAGCTTGTAATCTGAAGATTTGATCATAAATATTGTGAGTGGCCTCTTCTGTTATCTCTTCTTTGTATCCTAATTTAATCCCATGTTTTCTCTTGTATTTGAGGAAGTAGGTTGTATTGGTTCCATAATGCCTTCTTTTTGTTTGTCGATAGGACCTTTGGCATCATATCCCATCTTTTGTATGATCTTGAATCCATTACCATATTGATCCATTGGTAACTTGATATTTAAGGCCTCTTCTTTAGATTAATTTTCATCTTTGTACAACCATTGTAGGATGTTGTTGTCATCCATTTCATCAACTAGAGTACCTACTTTTACAAATGCACCATACAAAATCTTGATTGGCTATGAAGATTGTTGTATGGATCTTGATGGTTGTCCATATGACCTTGGAGAGATTGGTATATTTGGGAGACATAATGAATGTTCAAAAGAATACTCTCCCATTCCTTTGTCTTTCAATTGAATCTTTTTCTCAATTTTTTTTGATAAGGAAGTAGATAGACTTTTATTACTTGATAAACTAGAAGTAAGACCCTCCCTATTATGTGGTACAATAACATCTTGGATTGGTTTGAGGTTGTTGCAATATTGAAAGTGATTGGAGTCTGCTAAAATTGTAATTCATCATCCATTATAAGGAAACTTCAGGCATTGGTGGTATGTTGATGGTACTTCTTGCATCTCATGAATCCAAGGTCTACCCAAGAGTACGTTGTAAGACAAGTCTATGCCTAGGACTTGTCAGATTGTATCCTTTTGAATCTGTCCCACTTTGATTGGTAACACCACTAGTCGTTCAGAAGACCTTTCTTCATCATCATATGCCTTTATGGTGATCTTTCTTTTAGGATCTATTGCATTTTCTAAAAATTACAATGCATGGATAAGAGTTAAGGTACATATAAATTTAAACCGGCTCCTCCATCTATTAAAACATGTTTGACTTGGTGTTTATAGATTAGGATGTCAATATGAAGCAGAGCATTGTGTGGATGATTCAAGGATACATCATATTTCTCATAAAATGGTAGATAGTGAGGTGTGGTTAAATTCCCCACTATGGATTGGAACTGAGTGGTATCCAAATTGGTAGGTACTGTGGTATCCAACAGAGCCTTCTCTAGAAGTTCTTTGTGTGCAGGTGATATTTTGAGAAGCTCTAATATTGATATCTATTCTTGAGTATTTTGTAATTGATCCACTATGTTGTATTGATTTAGAGGAGATGTTTTGGATGTGGTACCTTTCAAACTGACTTTCACTTGACCTCTTGTAGTCACATTTACTGCTGCATTTTCTTGTTTCTCTTTGATTTTGATAACATTAACTTGTGCATTAGATACTGAAAAGTGAGTAATATATCACATTGTAATAGATATAGTTTACCTTGCTCCCTTTGTTTGAGGAAGATGATCTTTAAAGGCTCCATGTTCATCATTTGTCTTATGTCCCTGAATAGTTATGTCACCTTTATCTATCAAAGCTTCTACAGAATGTTTTAATCTTTGACAATCATTTGTTCTATGCCCCTTCCTTCTATAGTAATAACAATAATGTGTGTCATTCCACCATGATGGTTTGACTCTTGGTTCAAAATCTCATGTATCAGGCAATGTTATGAGATTATTTGCAAGGATTTCTTTAAAATTTGATTCAAGTGTCTTCCCCAAAGGTGTGAATTTCCTTCCAGGTGGATTAGAGGGTGGTTTTGGTCTCTTGTTCTCTTGATTGTTCATTGGTGTGGTACTTGATAGATTTCGTATGTGTTATTTTGGTTTCACATTGTGTGCATCAACCATACCATCATTAACAATATTTTTGTTCCTTGTCCAAAATTTTGATTTATCATTGTTAGGAATATTAGAGGAGTTTGCCCCTTCTTTGTAAATCTTTATTTCCCCTTTCTTCATGAAGAATTCTTCAATTTTGATTCCATTCTCACTGAGTTTGTTGAAAGTAGGTGGAGATTGCAATTGAAGTGCATAACTTATCTCATTGTTCAAGTTGTTGATAAAAATGTCCATCTTCTCTTGTTTGGGTATGGGTCGAGGATATTTGGCAGACAATTATCTTCGTCTTTGTAAGAAATTGAGGAAAGACTCTCCACTTTTCTGTTTAGTATTGCATAGATGAATCATGGTCACTTCATGTTTAATGTTGTATGAGTAATGAGTGACAAATTCATCCACTAACTTTGCAAATGATTTGATACTAGGAGTAAGTTTTGAGAACCATTCCATGACTTGTCCTCCTAAGCTCTTTGGAAATAACCTCATCAAGTAAGTGTCATTATGTGATACCTCCATGCTTGTTGCACAAAACTCTCTAACATGGTCTTGTGGATTTATTTTTCTCCTGTATTTGTCATATTTAGGGATTTAAAAATTAGGAGGAAATGGAATCATTTGTAAGCTCCTAACAAAAGAGTATGAGAATATGTCCTCCAAGGAGTATGTATTTGTTATTCCTCTTTGCATGTCAAGAATTCATTATTGGAGAGATTGAATTTTTTGAGTCAAGGCATCTAATGGATTGTTATCAACATCTCTTTTCCTTTGATCCTCTTCCAATTTGGTTGCATCAAAATCAACAGGTAGTTTAAAACCTTGATGTGTCAACATGAGGAAGTATTTTTCTTTGTCAGATTCTAAGAATTTTTCCATGAACTTATGAAATTTAGGATCTTGTTGAGCTTCTTGGATCAATTTGTCAGTTATCTCATCCACATCCGTGTTTATGAGACCTTGATATTTGTGAAAATGGTTCTCTTCCCTACCTTCCATGGTTGGTTGTGTTTCTTTTTCCTTCTCTTTGAGTTTTTGTTTCTGATCTCTAGTCAATACCAGTATACAAGTGATTCAATTGTGAATATTTTGAAATGTTTTTGATTTCAAATACTTGTTTGTATCAAGTTTACAAAGTCAAAATAGGAAATTGTGGTGTTTTCCTATTGATGAGATTATGGATGTCAAGATGTCAATAAAGTTTCCTGATTTAGGATGATAGATCCTGATTTTGAAACTTAATTGATTTGATTGATATGAGTGGGTGAATGGAGTTTGAATTATATGCTTTGATATGTGTAACTGAGTCACTTGTTAAAATTTGGTCTGTTTTGCTCAGAAAATAATTTTGTGTTGATGCGAATAAAAAAAGCACTGAAAAGGGTGTTTGAAACAAGTTTTGGATTTTCTGTAGAAGGTCAGAAAATACCCTCTGTTTCAAATGCACCAGAGTATATGCATTGATAGAATTAATATATGCATTATAGAATTTGTTGAATGTGTAATAAAAATGATCAAATGCACAATAACAGAGATCAAATGTGCTGCAAAAGAGGTCAAATGCACTATAGGAGAGGTCAAATGCGCTATGAAATTGGTCAAAAACACTACTAGGGTGATCAAATGCACTATAAAAGAGGTTAGATGCACTATAAAAGAGGTAAAATTCACTACTAGAGTGATTAAATGCATTAAATAACAAAGGTGAAATGTGCTAATCTGCTATGTTTCTGAGATTTTTCTAGATTTTTTGAATTTTTAGGCGAGTTTTCTGAATTTTTGGTCTTTTAGCAGGATGATTTTATGATTTTTGACAAAAACATAGTAAGAAAATATGAACACTCAATGTGTTTTGTTTCTTTCTAAGCTAAGCATCGAGTGTATGTTCTAGGATCTTTTCAAATCCCAATAATTTCCACAAGTTTTGAACAATTGAAGATACATCAACCAGACTATCCTATTCTCAAGGGTCATCATAATATCACAACCCACAATTTGGAATCTCTGTTATCTCAAGCAACCTTGTCACATCCTAGGGTGCGCCCATTTTTTTGCCTTTTTCCAAAAGTTGATCAAAAGAGAATTTCTCCTCAATTGGATGGTTTTCTTGGGAGCAGATTCTTCCCCACCCTTTCACTGTGATATTATAATGTTTGGCTACTGAATCAGTTGGATTCTACACTTATGGCTCATAGTAAGGGTTTCTGTTTGGTGCATCAACGATAAACTCCATCAAGAGGCTTCCCAACCTTTAAAACAAAGGATTTACGCATCACAAGGATACTCAGGGAGGGCTATCAATGAACACTCCCGTTGGATGTGATTTTCATCACAACCACATTTGATTATAGTGGGTTGGAATAACTTGGTTTTAGCCTTTCTCACTTAGGTCATTCACCTCTCACTCGACCTTATGGGCTACTTGGTAGGGCAGGCCTTCTCAAAGGTGTTATCATAATACAATGAATTGAAAGAGTGATTTTGGCTTTTTGGTGACCCAATTAAGGGGAGAGCATATGCCTATCACTTTACAAGCATGATAGACAATGTTTAATTAAACCTTTACTTAAGCTATGTGCCTATTTTAAGCATGTAGATAAAAGAAATAAGCAATTATTTTGAGAATCTCCATGCTAGGTCCTGTAGCACACTGTCAGTATTTTGAATTCTTCTCTATTTGGCTTTCAATTGTTGGAATTTCACCTACAAAGCAAGACAAAATCACCTTTAAAATGAATTTTTGGCCTCTGTATCAAATGTGCTAAAACATAAATTAAATGTGCAATAAGAACTGTTAAATATGCTACAAAATGCATTAAACACGCAACATAATAAATCAAATGCACTAAAAAAGAGATTATATGTGCTAAAAGAACTATTAAATGTGCCAGAATAGAGGTTAAATGCACCAGAGATTAAGTTGAATGCACTAGCTGTTAGGTTGAATGCACCAAAATGGAATTCTGGATCTGTATCTATCAAAAACCCATGATAAAATGTTAAAAATGGGACAGGGCCCCATAGTGGGTGCCATAAAAATGCATGTCAATCAAATTAAATACTAAACACATCAATGAGACTAATTGAAAGAAAATTTAAGAGAAAGATATTCAAACTTCACTTCCTTATGAATGTCCCATTGTCCTCTATCTCCAAGGATTTATTCAACCATATTAGCTCTCAGATTTATGCATTGATGGCTTTCAAAATGACAACCTAGAGAATGAGATTGAATGCAAATGCAGTAAATTCTTCCTACAATTGTATGATACTAAGCTAGATGAGATGCAATTTTGACTCTACATGATGTTAAAATGCACTATTGATCTATACTAAATGATAATGCTATGCTATGATATAAAATGCTTAAAGATTACTAAAATGCTATAAATTATTAATGCTCTTAATTTGTGCAAATGAACTTCTAGCTTCTAGACCTTGATTTGTGCAAGTGAGGGCTCATTTATAGATTTCCAAGGCTCATGTCCTAGGTGGCAAAGATGGGTAGTCTAGATTTGCTTTGAGAAGATGAAGGGCTGGATATGGAGAAGTTAGAGAAAAAAGTGGATCATGCTTCCTTAAGGGGAAACAAGTGATATGTGGAGGATGGAGAGGAAAAAGGAATGCCAAGTGTCCTAAATTGGTTGAAAATGCCATGTTTCTCTCCATGTTCATTGAATTGGTTGAAGATATTTGAGTAATTAAATATTTAAAAATATTTAATTTATGAGACACATATTGATGTGACACTTTGAAGTGGCATGAAAATATAAGTTGATAAATGAGGTGGAAATGATTTAGAATAGGAAGATTAAATTCCATGAATCATATAAATAAATTAAACAATTTATTTATAGATAGAGGAATTAGACATTAGACATTAATTAAATAACTTGTATTTAATTAATTTTCTCAAGCCAATTTTAGGTGTATATAGTTCCATCCTTAATTCTTTGGCTCCGATCACTTGAATCACTCCATATTCATTACAGGCCACACATCTAACCTCAAACACTACATGATCTCCTTTAGAGAATCCATCAAAATTTATCTTTACCCATCCTTGATTCGATTTTTCCCATCTCACCTTCTTCCTCTGCTCACATTTAGCGCTTTCTTTTTATCAACTTTGCTAGGTACACATTTTTTTGGGAGATCCTTCCCTCAAGATCTTATTTATAGGTTCTAAAACCCTATTTGCTTGTTATATCCTGTCACACTCAACCACATAACCCTAGTGACCTAATCTTGGTATGCTCTTTATCATTTTAGCTTGTGTCTTTTTCTAGTCTACCCTATCTTCTCTTTTTGTCGAGAGATTGTTTGACCCCTATTTCCAATTTTTCACCCAATCTCTTGAGAGGGCATATATTAGCTTCCAAACTAGGGCACATATTAGTTAATTTTTTATTCTTTGAAGCAACGAGATACATTGCATTTCTCAAAGAGGAGCAAAATGTAGACACCTAAAATTGTCCTTTAATTAAATAAATATTTTATTTATTTAATTATTTTTATCCTAATGTCTTCTATTAATTAAATAAACATTTTAATATTTTAATTAATTCTTTAGCCTTTTCCTCTATTAAATAAATGAATATTTTTATTTATTTAATTAATTCATTTAGCTTTTTCCATCTTATCCACATGACAACATATTTTTCTAAATACCTACTCCTTAATTCTAGCCCTCCATTTTAATTTAACCTCTTAATCCTATTCTACCTTATCTTTTACCTTTCCACCTCTTAATCTCCTCCCTTCATCTTTACCTACCCTTGTTAAAATATGGTCTATTTTTCTCAGAAATAATTCTGTGTTGATGTGAATCAAAAAAGCACCGAAAAGGGTGTTTGAAACAAGTTTTGGATTTTCTGTAGAAGGTCAAGAAATACCCTCTATTTCAAATGTGCCAGAGTATATGCACTCATAGAATTAATATATGCATTACAAAATTTGTTGAATGCACAATAAAAATGATCAAATGCGCTATAACAGAGGTCAAATGTGCTGCAAAAGAGGTCAAATGCGCTACAGGAGAGGTCAAATGCGCTATTGAATAGGTCAAATACACTACTAGGGTGATCAAATGCACTATAATAGAGGTTAGATGCACTGTAAAAGGGGTCAAATGCACTACTAGAGTGATTAAATGTGTTAAATAACAGAGGTAAAATGTGCTAATCTGCTATGTTTCTCGGATTTTTCTAGATTTTTTGAATTTTTAGGTGAGTTTTCTGATTTTTTGGTCTTTTAGCAAGATGATTTTATGATTTCTGACAAAAAAATAGTAAACAAATATAAACAGTCAGTGTGTTTTGTTTCTTTCTAAGCTAAACATCATGTGTATGTTCTAGGATCTTTTCAAATCCCAATAATTTCCACAAGTTTTGCACAATTGAAGATACATCAATCAGACTATCCTATTCTCAAGGGTCATCATAATATCACAACCCACAACTTGGAATCTCTATCAGCTCAAGCAACCGTGTCACACCCTAGGGTGCGCCCATTTTTTTGCCTTTTGCTAGAAGTTGATCAAAACAGAATTTATCCTCAATTGGACTATTTTCTTGTGAGCCTTATGGTGAGTGCTTGGGGGCAAATTGTTCCCCACCCTTGCATTGTGATATTATAATGTTTGGCTACTGACTCGGCTGGATTCTACACTTATGGCTCGTAGTAAGGGTTTCTGTTTGGTACATCAATGATAAAATCCATCAAGAGGCTTCACAACCTTTAAAACAAAGGACTTATGCATCACAAGGATACTCAGGGAGGGCTATCAGCGAACACTACCGTTGGATGTGATTTTCATCACAACCACATTTGATTATAGTGGGTTGGAATAACTTAGTTGTAACCATTCCCACTTAGGTCGTTCACCTCTCACTTGACATTATGGGCTACTTGGGAGGGCAGACCTTCTAAAATGTGTTATCCTAATGCAATGAATTGAAAGAGTGAGTCTGGCTTTTTGGTCACCCAATTAAGGGGAGAGCATATGCCTGTCACTTTACAAGCGTGGTAGACAATGTTTAATTAACCCTTTACTTAAGCTATGTGCCTATTTTAAGCATGTAGATAAAAGAACTAAGCAATTATGTTGAGAATCTCCATGCCAGGTCCTCTAACACACTGTTAATATTTTGAATTATTCTCTGTCTGGCTTTCAATTGTTGGAATTTCACCTTCAAAACAAGACAAAAGCACTATTAAAAATAAATTTCAGCCTTTGTATCAAATGCGCTAAAACATAAATTAAATGTGCTATAAGAATTGTTAAATACGCGACAAAATGCATTAAAGACGCAACATAATAAATCAAATGCACTAAAACAGATTTTTATGTGCTAGAAGAACTATTAAATGCGCTAGAACAGAGGTTAAATGCACCAGAGTTTAAGTTGAATGCACTAGTTGCTAGGTTGAATGCACCAAAATGGATTTCCGGATCTGTTTCTATTAAAAACCTGTGATAAAATGTTAAAAACGGGGCAAGGCCCCATAATGGGCACCATAAAAATGTGTGTCAATAAAATTAAACACTAAACACATCAATGAGACTAATTTAAAGAAAATTTAAGAGAAATAAATTCAAACTTCGCTTCCTTATGAATGTCCCATTGTCCTCTATCTCCAAGGATTTAATCAACCATATTAGGTCTCAGATTTATGCATTGATGGCTTTCAAAATGACAACCTAGAGAATAAGATTGAATGTAAATGCAATAAATTCTTCCTACAATTGTATGATACTAAGCTAGATGAGATGCAATTTTGATTCTACATGATGTTAAAATACACTATTGATCTATACTAAATGATAATGCTATGATATGATATAAAATGCTTAAAGATTACTAAAATGCTAGAAATTCTTAATGCTCTTAATTTGTGCAAATGAACTTCTAGCTTCTAGACCTTGATTTGTGCAAATGAGGGTTCATTTATAGATTTTCCAAGGCTCATGTCCTAGGTGGCAAAGATGGATGGTCCAGATTTGATTTGAGAAGATGAAGGGCTAGTGATGGAGAAGTTAGAGAAAAAAGTGGACCATGCTTCCTTAAGGGGAAACATGTGATATGTGAAGGATGGAGAGGAAAAAGGAATTCCAAGTGTCCTCAATTGGTTGAAAATTCCATGTTTCTCTCCAAGTTTGTTGAATTGGTTGAAGATATTTGAGTAGTTAAATATTTAAAAATATTTAATTTATGAGACACATGTTGATGTGATACTTTTATGTGACATGATAAGATGAGTTGATAAATGATGTGGAAATGATTTAGAATAGGAAGAATAAATTCCATGAATCATATAAATAAATCAAATAATTTATTTATAGATATAGAAATTAAACATTAGACATTCATTAAATAACTTGTATTTAATTAATTTTCTCAAGCCAATTTTAGGTGTATATAGTTTCATCCTTAATTCTTTGGCTCCGATCGCTTGAATCACTCCATATTCATTCCAGGCCACACATCTAACCTCAAACACTACAGGATCTCGTTTAGAGACTCAATCAAAATTTATCTTTACCCATCCTTGATTCGGCTTTTCTCATCTAACATTCGTCCTCTACTCACTTTTAGCCCTTTCTTTTTATCAGCTTTGCTAGGTACACATTTTTTTGGGAGATCCTTCCCTCAATATCTTATTTAGAGGTTCTAAAACTGTATTTGCTTGTGTTATCTTGTCACGCTCTACCAGGTAACCCTAGTGACCTAATATTGGTATGTTCTTTATCATTTTAGTTTGCGTCTTTTGCCAGTCTACCCTATCTTCTCTTTTTGTCAAGAGTTTGTTTGACCCCTATTTCCAATTTTTCACCTAATCTCTCGAGAGGGCATATATTAGCTTCCAAATTGGGGCACATATTAGTTAAGTTTTTATTCTTTGAAATAACGAAATAAATTGCATTGTCTCAAAGAGGGGCAGAATGTTGAAACCTAAAATTGTCCTTTAATTAAATAAATATTTATTATTTATTTAAGTATTTTTATCCTAACGTTTTCTATTAATTAAATAAATATTTTTCATTTTTTTATTAATTCTTTAGCCTTTTCCTCTATTAATTAATGAATATTTTTGTTTATTTAATTAATTCATTATCCTCTTCTCTCTAAATTAAATAAATATTTATTATTTATTTAATCTCACCCCTCTTTCCCAAATTAAATAGATATTTTATTTATTTAATTTAAGTGGCCCTTCTTCTATTAATTAAATTAATACGTTTATTTATTTAATTAATTCATTTAGCTTTTTTCATCTTATCCACATGACAACATATTTTTCTAAATACCTACTCCTTAATTCTAGCCCTCCATTTTAATTTAGCCTCTTAATCCTATTCTACCTTATCTTTTACCTTTCCACGTCTTAATCTCCTCCCTTCATCTTTACCTACCCTTCAATCCCATTGAGTCTTTTTCACCTATGTGATCTTGGTCATTCTTTTCACCTCTTAATCTCAACCCTCTATTTTAAGGATTTTCCCTATAAAAGAGGCTTTCGCAGGTCTCGTTTTCCATATAGCATACTTGAAACATACTTACATTTTGTCAAAATCATTCTAGCACATATCATCTTTGCATTGTAGGTTCACATCATCACAATCACATCCGTTCTTTGTTGAGCTCTTGTGCAAGTAAAACACAAATTTGAGAGCAACAACATCAAATACAAGATCATGGAGGATAAGAGAACAATGGAGACAAGCATACTTTGTGTGTGAATGCTATAATATTTGTTATTTCATCTATTGATGTTTTGTTGAATTTCATTATAGATCTAAGGTTTTGTGGTAAGAACTAGGGTTTGCAATAAGGGTTCAAATTGAGCATAACATTATATTTTTGGGTCGACTAGCTATGTGCTACACATGCCATCTACATGTTACCTCGTTGTTGACTTAGGAGAATGTGTGCTAGTGTGTTTAATGTTTGGGGCTGCATGAAAAGATTTAATAAGTTGTTTTAGGTCCACTCTATTTCCTAGTTTGTACTGCTTTCACAACTATGTATTTGAGGCCAACTTGTTGGGATCATTGCTAGTCCCCTATTTCAGACAACCTAATTTGATGTTTCCTTTGCTTGAGGAGGATATATCTATATATATAGAAGGTCAAACCATTTGTAATGGTATGGAATGTGTGAGATTGTGAGAGATGCAAAGTTGAGGTAGTAAAAGTGTGAGTTGGAAGTAATGGAGACAGATTGCTTAATGGTTGCTTGAGGCAACATGTCAAGAGCACCTAGCACCTACATTCTAGGGAGACAACTGGAAACTGTGAGATGAAGGCTTATTCTTTGTAATTCAAATCTTCATTATATCCTGTTATGAGATTATGAATTTTTAGCAGGTCCTTTATATCTTTGAAGGTAGTGAACTTCTTCATTAAGACCTTCAATGGCAGTGTGCTTCCTTAGACAATAAGCCTTAAAACAAATTATAAAACTTGCTCATTTATATTGTGAGGTTTTTCTCTCATTGGATTTTCCACATAAAAATATCTTAATGTCCTTGTATTGATTATTGTGGTGTATGCTTCTGCAAATTTTATTTACTGTTTATTCTACAAATGAAATGATTTAAATAAATGCTGATTCATCCGCCCGACCCTCGCATGCTTTTGTATCATAACGTTATTAAACATTCCCTTTTGACCGTTTCAAGAAATAAATAGGAAATAACAGTATGGTTTGGCAGTTGTTATCAGTGCAGTAAATCTTGTTGATCTCTCTTTCATTCATTTAAACAACTGTTTCCAACTACCCCAAGTTATTATTAAAGTTTGTTTTCTGGACCACCTTGAGACTTTGTGTCCGCAGGCGACTACCTACATTCTGTGCCTCACAATCTGTCTACAATGAATGGTCTTCCTCAGTACTGTCAATTCAGACAGCTCCCCTTGCAAATATAATAATAATATCATCCACCCACTTGCCTTTTTAATACATTAGACCTTTTCCATATAAGGAGATGAACTTAGGGTGTGGATTATTAGCCATTTTTGTGTTGTGAAGTGCAAAAGTTCAGAATGGTTAGTTATACAAGGACGGGGCAATGGAAAGTACCAGTGAAGGAAAAAGGGAGCCAAAATAATGGATTCGCTAAAGGTGATCACATCACATCTCTTTTTTCTTCATTGGTATCTTTCCCTCGCTTCATTATCTTGTCCAACACCGGCAAGACTTCAACTATTCTTGCAGCCAAATGTTTTTTTTATTAACAGGTATAAGTCTTGTAATTTTTCACTGGTTAGAGGATTAACACTACTTTAGATTTAACCGTGTTTCAGATTTTAGGTAAACATATGTTAAATAGTAGGTATCAGTTTTCTACAGTTCAAATTGTGTATGCTTTTGAATTGACGTTTTGGATTGCACTTAGCAAAAATCTGAAACGTTCATTCGATCCTGATGATGGAATGCTGAGTGCAATCTGAAACATTGACTCAAAAACATACACAGTTTTTTCCATAAAAATATCTTTCTCATTAACTAAATCTTGAAGGTAATAAGAAGACAAATCATAGACAAAAGTATATTCACCAAAAATCCAGAAAAAATACTTATCATTACCGATTTCGTAGATCTTACAGAAGTATTTTCATTAATGTTACTGAAAGGTATGACAAATACTTGGCATTTTTTATTAAAAAAGTTGCGCTTGTCTACATGAAACTAATATTCTGATAGAATGCAATACATATATCCTCATGGAAAATGCATGCATCTTTTCATCTACATAAACTAGAGGATTGTCTATCTAATACATATATAGAATGTTAACTTCAAAGACAGAGAGAAGGGTTTTGTTGAAATATTCTGCCATCAAATGGGTTGTAAATATCTCAATCAAACTCACTAAACTTAGCTTGCCAGTTATTTCAGCTAATCTGTTACACCTCGATTAAGCTTAGACCGTCTTCTTTCGTTAAGATGTACTTTGGATTGGTATCGGTTACTAGAATCGTTGTCTAACATCACTATTAGAATTCCATGAGAAAGAGTGAATGTTTCATGAAATAGAATCTTAAAATGTTGATTCAGCGGCAAAATGGTATAGAATACAATTAGTATGTTTTTGTGTTACAGCATAGTGCTATGAGCCCTGCTCGAGTACTTGAGACTTCGTTATCTCCGAAGAAAGGGCTCTCTATGTCCCTATTTGAGAGGAGGTCCTATGATTATCTTTCTCATTTTAGAATTTCCTCCCTCAAATATCAAGTTCATTTGGCAATGTTCTTTGTGTTGATATAGATAAGTTCCTTTATGGACTTCTTTAAAAAAAAATAAGTGTGTTAAAATTGATTTATTTTAGGATTTGAAAGAAACCGTTGATATTCAGATGGATCAAATGTGTCATGCTTAGTTTGTCCTTTATCTTAATGTACCAAATATTTATCTTAGATGTCAATGTCTTCTAATCATAAGGTTAAATATTATACAATCTTAGTTACCCTTGTAATAAGTTCACTCCTCATCTTGCTATTGAGGTCTCTCTTTCAAAAAAGGAAGAAGCTCAAACAATAGTTCTTTTTCATGAAAATAGCCAAGACTTTACTACTCATGCTATTCGTACCAAGAATTTGGTTGTTAGTGGTGGTCAACCCACCAAAGAACCAAATGGCACTATTTCAAAACCTCTCAACAAAAGGAAAGAGATGGCTCCCTCTAATGGGAAGTCATTCAAGAAGGTTTATAAACACAAACATACAATAATGTCACTTCTAGCTCAGGTGCTTTTTTCTTAACCAAATGTTTTTCTTCTCTTTGGTTTCCTCCCTTGGTGGCAAAATGATGTTCTTGTAATCCATCCATAAATTTAGAAGAGGAAAATTTTGTTTTAGATAAAAAAAAACATAACCCCCTAGTTATTCAATTACGTATTTCTATAGATGACATTTTACAAGTAAACTATATAGTTCTTGATGTTAACCAACTATAAGGTGAGAATATGACTCTTGGCTTTCATCAATGAATTTTGTCTCTTGGAATGTTTGAGGTCTAATGAACCCCTCTAAAAAATAGTTTGTGAGATACTCAACATTAGTTTCTAGCTTTAAACATTCTCTATTTGTAAGAAGCAAAAGTTATTGATTTTCTACGTGCTATTACTTAATATATAATTTAGCCACCAAGTCATTTTTATGTAGTAAACATGACATTGGTTGTGGAGAAGTTGTCACCTTTCTCTCTCATAAGCTACACTCACATTAATTGACCATAGTTATAACCCCACTTATGAAACATTGATATTCATTCCTTTGGAATTATTGGTGTTTATGCCATCAATGATGTTGAAACATTTTCATAGAATCAAAAGATCTACCATTCATGATATTATTTTCTTCTAGAAGGATGTAAGCAACACAAAAGTCACACTAACCAGTTATTTTCATTAAGATCGATTTGAAGAAATCCTACAACCACATTGAGTGGATTCACTCTTGTTGTGCTTTAATTCCCGGGCTTTGGTCCTTAATTTATTTGATCAAATAAAATTGTAAATGTTTGATGTCTCTATTTTCCTTACCATTAATGGCCATGAATCTATCTCTTGGGGGAATTTTTAGTCAATTCATAAATGTTGTCCTTTGGCTCATGCCCTCTTTATTTTTATCCTCAAAAGCTTTATATATATATTGGCTAAGGTTGTTTCCTACAATTTGGTTGAACTTTTTTATTTTCCTAATTTGACAATTTGGTGTACAAGTTTTATAGATGACTTTTTTATTATTCTTATAAAAGAATAAAGAAATATCAAATAATGTTGCAAATGTTTAGATGTTTTTGTAGAGCCTCTACTTTGAGTACTCAATAGAAAAAAACTCAATGCTACAATAAATATTTCTTTGTTAAGCTAGCCTTGATTGATATTATTTTCAATTCTTAGAACTCCTTTTTCCTTTCAAGATTCCTCATCATAGTTTTCATTCATATTTATTTTAAGAAATGATAAGAAGTTAGCCTATGGAAAATTGAGCCTCTTTCCCTAATAAGAAAATATGAATTTCTATTCTAGCTTTTAATTGGTACTCAATTAAATTACTTATTATTGGGCCCTATCTAAGGCCTTCTACTCGAATCATGAAAATATTATTAGGGACTTCCTTTGGACACATGATTCTAAATGGTTGGAGTTTAAATTTCCACTTAATGTTAAGGCTTAACCTCATGTTTTAAATTAATTATCAAAGCCCTTAAATGTAATGAGAACTAGAAAATCTTACTTAATTATTGAACATGTTTTGATGCTTCATATGGTCAACAAGTGTGCAAGTGTCTTGGTCTTCATATTCATCTTGTTATGAATAATCCTATTTTGATTCAAAGCACTTTTGTTTTCAAAATCAAAATCTTAGGAATCCATTAAAGATTAGTTATTATGGGATGGAAATTATTTCCACAAGAGGGTTTACATTAAATACTAAGGATCTCTAATCACATCTTTCCAATATTTTCCTCTTGCTAAGATTCCTTAGGTCCATGTTTTAAAATTATTTTAAAAACGAATCAAGACCATTCTAGATCTATTTTCTAAGGAAACCAATAATTTTCTCTCATAGTTGGAGACTAAAATGAAATAAAAATTACTTAGAATTAAGATTTATAGCTTCCCCAAAGTAATGATTGGCGTTTCCCCCCTCTAATATGCTTCATATGATTAGGGTTAGAATCTTCAAGCCTTGGTAGAAATATTGGAGATGGTAGATCTTGATAGATAATTTCATTATTGTAGACCATGTAATGGTTATCTATAGCTCTCTTGACATCTTCATGAGGTTATCAATTGAGAAAAAGATGGATACTTCAATCTCATTTTAGATCTTGGTAATTTAGTTTCCAGACAATTGGTCAGCTATTTTTGAGTTGAAGCTAGACCACTTCACCTAGTGCATTCTCTATCAAGGTTATGTTGATGAGGTCAAAGGGCCTTATTAGATTTCAAAACCTCATAGCCAAAACAACTCACAAACCCAACATGGGAGCATCACACAAAATAGTACATGTAACAATACTCAAAATACTTTATTTATGTAAGCTTCAAAAAGCTACATTAATTTGTGGATTAAAAAAATGATCTTTTTACAACCTCTCTCTCTCTCTCTAAGTATTGCCATCTTCCTTCATTAGTATTCTTTCTCTAGTAACTTACAATTTCCAATATCCTCTTAACTATCTATGAACCCTAATTCATTCCTTATTTTCTCCACTTTCACCCCTCTCTTTTTATAACACCCCACAAGGAAACCTAGAGAATAAGAGAACAATACACATAGAATGCATGATTTTTTTGAAGTAATTAAGTGTCATTATGAATAGCATATATAAGTATAATGGTCAAATTACTCAGACCAACTCGCTCAAGATCCCACAATCCACGAGGTGACACTAAATCCTTGACTAGAGTCAATATTCCACACTCCCAACTTCAACCAAGCTTAAGATGACTAGTTCCACTTAATATAACTAAATCCTCTTCCAACCTTAAGCTAGGAACAACCCAAACACTAAGGATAACTCCAACTTACACCAACCTCCAACATGGAGTCAAACAAAAGACACATACATATCTAGGTATAGTAGATATTCATATAATCATTATGACAACCATACATGTAGTTTAGGAATTCACATCTAAAATGACACGTTGAGTACCCACAATAAACAAAACCACAAGAAAAAACGTTGCATTAAACACTTATACAATCACACCAAGAGCATCATGCAAGAGACAAAACATAGTCTTAAGATTGCACAAGGAGGAAGAAGAATCATAGGTGGACTACATCACACCAAGTCATCCATTGTCAATCAGGATCAAATAGGATAAATACACATGATTCTACCATCACCAACATGATCTTATGCAACAATACAACAAGCACATTGAAATAACCCAATTACACTTTATTCAAAAACCATCATATAGACATACATATTTAACCATCATCACATAAAGCATGCATTAACATTCACTGAGGAAAAATAATTTATAATTCATCGTGATCTTTACTAGTGCAATATTGTGAAATTCACATTGTTCAATCACACATCTCTAAACAATTTCATATATATTTTAAGGAGTTTCAATCACATTTTATCATGGAAGACACAACCATAGGCACATAGCCAAATCCACATGAAGAAGAAAGAATGCAAAAGAGAAAACTAGAGGGGAATTTCATTCTCTCACTTTAGTTAAAAAATCTTTCTCAGTCTCTATGTTTCTCTTGTGGTGAAAAAACCCCTTATAATACTTCTTCCCCTTGTTTTATATTTCATTGAAGAAATAAAGAACACTTGCCAATAATGAACCATTGTAGATATGAATTTTCACCGGTTTTATCATTCTAACATGTGTCAACATTAAAAATAGTTAACTCTTGAACTCTCATTCAGAACTCCAATTATTTGATGCATTTGAGAAATTATTATATTTTTATGAAGGTTACCTCCTCCTTAAGAGCTTTTGAAATATCTTTGTATCTAAATGCCAGGGATTTTGACCCTTTTAGGAACCATTCAAATCATTGGAAAAGGTCTTATACTTTATTTTAGAGCTCCCACCCCACTTGGGAACTCTTTATAGAAGCTTTCAAGGTCTTCACATAGAATGGGAACCTTATCAAAAGGTTCCAATTTTCTCAAAACTGCACAAATTTTGAATTTCTTTTGTATGCAAGCCTTTATTAGATTTTTGTAGGCCACCAAGAAGTACGTTATCAAATTGATAACTTCCTTTAAAAATTCTAAGAGTTGGGTCTCATTGGTGGTGTGATGGGAATTAGGAACTCGTTCTTTGATTTCATGGGTTCCTAACCCATTAGAAACTAAGAACTTTAGCCTTTCTCTACTATTGTCAAACCTTTTGCTAAGAACAAGATCCATTGTTGAGTTTCCTTCATTAGTAGGAACTACCAAAAAATAGGGGTATGAGAGGGAGCTAGAACCTATTAGGAGTTTCAGGTCTTCTGGAAACCCATTTAACCTTTGACCTTGCATTTCAACATTCATATTCAAATTCATTGAAGGTTATTTCCTTATTAGGAACCATCCAAACACTTATAAAATTCTCTTTAAATCAACTTTAAAGAAAGAGATCAAAGCTCAGGCACCAATCAGGAACCTATCAGTGCCAGGGTAGGAACTAGGAATTGTTGGTGGTTTTGGGTTTTTTGAAATTGCCCAAACCTTTAACTAATTCTTAAGGAGGTTAAAACATTTCAATATTTTCATAACTTTACCATTTTTTTCCCCTTTTCACAAAATTTGAGATAAAAATACCCATTAGGATTCTCTACAAGGTGATGTTTTCAATTTCCCAAATTAATACAAAACTTTCTGCAAAAGAAAACTACTAAAACCAATAAAAAAACAAAACTAAACCAAAATGTAAAATAACGTATTTATTTTATTGATACTAATCACTCATGCACTCGATGATCCTAAAGTAGACTCCATTTAACTTCTTGGCGCGGGACATATAAATATTTATGTGGCACTTTGGTACATTGAGTGATTGGTGCACCCACGACACTATATGAGTGATTTATTGATGCTATTTTATCATGGCATGGGAGATCACAACATGGAATTAAATTATTCACACCACCAGGAAAGATTTGCGACTCATTCGCTCACCTACATTCAAACTAAGATGTCGAATTAATCAGTGCCCGGGGGGAGGGAGATATAGTTTCTATAGTTTTCTAAGGATGCGCCACCATAGAATTTTAGGGCCTATTGCCATAGTAGGGAGCTTGCTAGCCCTTGCCGAATAGTAGGGGGCTAGCCCTCTAATTAATCAGTCAATTAATTTGGCCCCACTCCCTACTATTATAAGGGCAGATGGATAAACCTGTGAGAAGGCGAATAGTAGGGTTTTCGCATCTAGTTATCATTGGTTTCTTTAAAATCATTTATCCATTAGGTTCATTTAATTGCATTTTTGCATTTAGATTCATTAACCATATTATTGTATTATCGTTGTTCATATTTCATCATCTAATCATTATAAGCATTTGCATCCACAACCATCATATTGCATTCAAAAAAATCAAAATGAAATGTATTTCAATAGTATCATTTCGTCATTTCATCATTATATGCATATACATCAAGGAATAAAAATACACATCCATTCCATATGTCATCATTATAAGCATTTTCCATATAGATCATTGCATTTCATCATTTAAATCATTGCATCATAGAAACAACATCATCATCATATAGATCATGCAAGTCATATAGATCAAGTAAATCATAAACATCATCACATCATTCTATCATCACATCATCAAGATCATTATCATTTCATCAAGGCATATAGATCATCATAACACATAAAGGAAAGGAACATCATCATAGCATCATCCATGAAATCACTAAATATATGTCATATAGGTCATCATCATCATAGTAACATGTATAATCAATCATGAATCAAAGCATCATATAGAGTCCAAGTATACAGTGATATCAAAGAAATAATCAATAAAATACAATGTCCCATGATACAAATCAATGTCTCATATCAATACATCTAGATCCTCCTGCAACATGATATCAACAAAATTTCAGTTCTTAATCCAATCAATCACTTTGATCAATGAATCAGCTATCCTATCCGCTCACTTGAGATTTATATCAATCCCTTTGACCACATATTAGTGACACTCTTTCATCATGATGTTACACATCTAGTATATCCAATCTTGAGTTTACATCATTGACCTTCATCAATCATGAATTCAATCAAATTCTATCCTATTAGATCATCAAAGCTTTGAGTTTATATCATTTACCCTCATCGATCATGAGATCAATCAAACTCTATCAATCATCAAATCAAGTAGAATATCAAAGTAATCAAAGAGCGGACATTTTCATCAACCAAAGTTGTAGAAATTTAAAATAATTATCGTGAGATTAATCGCTCAATCAAATTTTCCAACAATTTCACGATCAATCTCCTGAGGGGGCACACAATCAGGATTTTCATCTTCGTTAGAGGCAATATCGAGACTTGATTTAATCTTTGAAATAATGTTGTCTCAACATGATTTCAAATACGGGCAAAATGTATACACATAAAATTGGCTATGAGCAATTATATAAATTTTTTATATTTATTTAATAATTATTCTTCTATTAAATAGTTAATTTGAAAAGATTAATTTATTTAATTCATTTCATATTGTTCTATTAATTAATTTAATTGAAACATTTTATTAATTAATTCATTATATCCCTTTCTTCTAACCCGATTAATTAATTAAATATCTAATATTTAATTAACTTCTATCCACTATCCTATAGTCTCATCAATTAAATAATTTCTTAATTATTTAATCTTCCTTTTCCAACTCACCCTCATCTCCACATCATCTTCTTCTTTTCCAACTCATCAATCATGTGGTTAAAGATATTAATATTTTTAAATATTAATATGCATCATTATCTTCAAACTTCCAAATCATTCTTCAAATAATGTGTACGTACACACATTCCTCAACCTCCCTATATTATCTCCAACCTTCATACATCTTTGGAGGGAGTTGAGTCCACTTGTCCTCTTATCCCTAAATCTTCTCCAATCATCCTATATTCTCTCAAGTCTTCTCCTCGGTCAAGGTGAGCCTTCTGACACTTGGCTTTTCCTTCCACCTTTTCCTCCATCCTGTAGGTGTAGGAGGAACATCTTCCACCTTTATCTCTCACATCTCAACCTCTTTCTCATAGCCATCCAAATTGCAAGATTTAATCATGACTGTTGATCTCTGCCACCTAAGCTTATGCACTCAAAAATCCATAAATAGAGGTCTCCTAAGCCATTTTTCAAACTAATAGCTAATCTCATAGTCAATCAGGAGTCTTTATCTTTGCATCTGTGAGTTCATTTGTCTAGCATTCTAGAGTTTTTGAGCAATTTAGCATAAATCATCATAGAATTAGTTTTTTCATATCATATTATCTACCAGTCCATTCCATACTTGCCATCTTGGAAGCTACCAGTGCTTATTTGAGAGCAAAATCATCTGCAACCAAGAACAATGGGGTTAGGACACAATGAGACATAAATCATGAAGGTGTAATCTTTATTCTGTTTTTATTTCATGTTGTTTCATTGGTTGAAGCTTGAGTTATATTTGCAAGATAGACTAATGAGTTTGCAAGTAATTTCTCCGAGGTGAAACTTAAGTTGATACAAAGAGTATTGGCTTGTGTTTTCTATTATGGATTGGAGTTGTATTTGAGCAGTTAATATTTATGGTGGAGTTCACTTTTGACAAGTGGTGTGTGGTAAGGAAAGTGCCTATTCCTGGTTATGGGAGTTGCTATGTTGAATGTGCATTACAATGGGAAAGATAATCATGTTGGGTGAGATAGGTGTTAGTGCTTCAATTGGTAAGTTGTTATGTGCAATGTGTCATGGAAATGGTAATTATATTATTTATCACACAACTTACCTCTTAGGATTTGAAGTTGGTTTTGGAAACCATGCATGGGAGCCTTCCTCTTTGTGTTGAGCTCCATAAATATGTGATGCCTTGGCTTATTATTGATGAGAGGTTGAATATTTTGAGAGATATCATTATTCTTTTGGAATTACTCCCGAATCTTGTAATAGTGTGAAGACTCTTGAAGAGCATTGGATCTATGCATTGTATTGTAACTATTGTTGTTTTTGATAATACAATTGGGTCTGGCTTTTGGAGTGTGGTTTTTTTCTCGAAAGGGTTTTCCCACGCATATGTTGTGTTATGAGTTTATTCTGTTTTGAATATCTATTAATATTTAATTAGATGTGCATTCGAATTTGTAATTGTTAAAGGGTTTATTAATTTTTGCATTCACTCTCCTGATAGTTCAATGTAGGTTTCCTTTCGAAATAGTCATGCATAAGGGGGGACCATACTTGTGCAAATGATGTGGCATCACATGATTGGTTTCTTTGTACAACTAAGGGTACATTTCATTCAATTATGGGTATTAAGTTCACAACTATTGGTGCAATGTTGTTAAAAAAAATGGACATTAAGTTAACAAGCATTCCATATCTACTCATCGTATATGGCATTAAGTATTTACACGACCAATAATTATATGTAATAAAATATTATATATTATGCACTAGTATAAGATGCATAATTACTAAACTAAATAGTAACATTGGTTCCTTTTAATGTTTTAGAAAACTACTCAATTATCTATTAGTTAATTTTCATATATATTATTGAATACATTTGAAACTTTTATGAGTTTGATACAAATCAATATAGTGTATTTGAGAAATAATGTTACTCTTATATATATATATAATTAATTAATGGATACATTTGAAATTAAACTTACATATTCCTATTATCATAGTGATAATTCTAAAGTGATCAAATTTAAATAATGCTTGATCATTACTCTTAGTCTTTGTTCAAGATAACAAAAAAAGCCAAGAAAAGCACTTACCTCCTCACCACAAGTTTTATTTTCTACCATTCACTTCTCTCAAATATAAGATTGAATCACATTCTGTTAAAATCATCAAGTACAACATAACATCATAGCCAAAGAAAAATGAACTTCTAGTCCTCATATAAACAAAGTGTTACCAAGTAAATCCACCCTACATCATCCTTTTAAGCATTTGTTCATTGTAGGTTAATATTCTATATCAACTAACTCAAATTGCATGTTAAATTTTTCCTTAAAGTATAAAATATTTTCACAATAAGACTATTCTACATGAGAAACCTACTCATAATTAGGATTTAACAATTAATAAAATGTTCATACCATTATACTCGAGTAAAGTGTTTCAAAGTAGCATTGAAATATAAAACATATATGCCCATTTAGAGGTGAGGCCTCACATCCTCCCCCCTATTACTAAACTTCCACCTGGAAGTTAGGAGAAGGTAAAGAACCCACCCTTTGAACTAAAATAATAGATAATGGAGTCAAAAATTATCTCTTAGCAAGTGGTATGACTATCGCAACATTGCCTACTAGAAGAGATATCACTAAATAAGCATCCACAAGGCCTTTCACACAGTTTGGAGTGACATCACATTCTTCTTAGATAGTTATACACACGAAAAAATAGGAAGAAGTCATCAAGGCCCTAACATAACTTATGATTACTTTACAACATACAAAGGATCACACAATATCCTCAATAAGAAGCATAGTTAGAGTGAGAGAGAGATAAAGGTTGTGAGAAGGCCAATTTTATAATCTACTAATGCATGTAATTTTATGAAGCTTACATAAGTAAATTATTTTGATTATAGGAATTCATAGAGAAGGCTTTAGGAATTTTACTCCTTGTGTGGAGAGAAAAGATATATGGAACTAAGATTAGCGATATGTAGATGACCTTTTGAGTTTTTTGAGAGCGAGTTGAATGAAAATGAAGAAAAAGAAAGAAGATTGTAGCAAAATTATAATAGATGAATAATGGCATAGAAGTAGTTGAATGCCCTTTAGAGGATATAAATATTTTGGGAAGTGTAGTGAAGTAGAGCATAAAGATATTGGTTGTGGAGTAAGGTGAAGTAAAACATGAGAAAATAAATGTTCTAACAAAGGATGAATCAAAAACATGTGTAGAGAAGTAGTTCAAGTAGAAGAAGAGAATCTTGAGAAGACATTGGTGATGAAGAAGAAGTGTGAAGTGGTATTGCATATGGAAATGTTTCATTTGCATGATGTGCATGCAAGTGATGAAGTGGTGAGTGTAGAAGAGGTTGCAAGAAAATTTTAATTGAGGTGATCAAAATTTGATAGGTTCAATCCCATGAGAAGGAGAAGAAGAATGGAGAGTGATGATATGAGGATCATTGAGAGGAGAACTATTTCAAGGAGGAATTTTGAATGTGGTGGATACGTGTCCACCGGAGGGAAAAGGAGTAGAGAGAAAACTTGGTGAGGAGTACAAGTGTTACAACCAAATTTGCTAGAAGAGATGAAGGAATAAATTTTATTATGTACCTATTAAGTGGTGGATTTCATTGTAGGTTACTTACAACCTAGGAGCATATTTCTACTACTTAACTCCTTTTTTTGAGGCCATTCTCACAAATTTCTGACTTGATCGATGCAAATGACACTCTATTCAAACTAATGCAATCCTAATGCAATTAATAAATGATGAATGATAAATGTCATGATGATTATGATAACATGCAAACCTAAATGATTTGAAGATGAAATGAACTTAATAAAATCTATCATGATCAATGCAAATGTTTTTACTTGTCCAAATATATTCAATCTTTATTTCAACCGTTGATCTTGAATGAAATGGGATGAAATGCTTATAATGAAACTGATAATGAATTCTTATAATGCAGATGATAATAAACTAATCTAAAATGATCTAACTTAAATGATACTACCATTCCTCACATGCTTTCTTGTAACAATGCTTGATTTCATCATTGAGCTTTTAAATGTTGTAAGAAAATACAAGCAACTTGACATACTGATTCAAGCTAACTTGAGTGCTTATTACATGGATTTTGATATAGAGAGTTAATACAAGCAACTTGATATAATGAATCAAGATGATCTAAGTATTTCTTGTAGAGCCGACAAGGATTATCCCTTTTCATGCATGACTCGTAATGTCCTCCTTGATCTTTTTCTGATCATATCCTTAGACGAGTACATACCTTACTAAGAGATAAACCACAAACAACAAACAATAAAAAAAGAAAATAATCATGCCCCATCATAGCTCCTCTAGTCATGGACATCATCGAGTTGCATAGGGTACATGATCAGCAAAAAATCAAGATATAAACATTGAATCATTTATGTCATACATATGTTCTCATGGTCATTAACTAATATAATCATCTTGATGAATGATCATTGATAATCCTTCATTACTTTCTGGTTCAATCTTTATATTCTAAGTTTCACGATCCAGTTGTTACAAATGTCTTGATCTTGGTTGCCTTGTTGTTTTTCATCTATTTCAAAACCCTAAGTGTTTTTTGTTTTTCTAAGTTTTTGAATATTTTGGATTTTTTGAAGCTTTTAAAGATGCCCTTTGCAAAAGGTTTTAGGATTTTTCCCCCAGCAGAAACAAACTTTATGATGGATGTACAAAGGATGATCCAAACCATGGTGGGATACAATGCAGATATGATTGATTCTGATAAAATCCAAGACAGTGACTATGATAAGTATGTCAAAGATTGATAACTGTTGATAAGCTGCATATTTCCTGCTAATGGTTCAAAGCAACGGATTTAGAAGATGAAATGAATATGCGAGGATAGATGGATGCAATAGGATGGATAGATGGGCTAAGCGATGTCATAGATAGAGAAACCCACTTTTAGATAGCCTCTGTTTACTAGGTTTTCACCATCTAAATTTATTGCATTTGTTCCATATTTAATTTTTTTAACTGTTTTTCGTTGTTTTACACTGTATTTTTTTTTTTGGTATTTTTCCTTTTATGCTTTTCTTCTTTTTCACTATTTTTTGGTATTTTCTACTGATACTTTTAAGCATAGAATTTATTCAAATGCATAGTATTGATAGGCTCATTGAACCAATCACCTTCGGGTGTAGATAATTTGTATGCTCCTGAACCATATGCTGCTACCACACAAAAGGGACCCAACCAGTTTGGCTCAAATTTACCTTTCTTTTCTCAATCTTGCTGATTTCTTGGATTTTCTCTTAGGACTAGATCTCCAATTTGAAAAATGTGTGGCTTAACTATGTGGTTGTAACTTATTGTCATCCTCTGTTGGTATGCTTTTAAATGATCTGAAGCATTTTGATGACGTTCCTGAATCAACTCAAGTTCTTGAAGCCTAGAGACTCATTGTTCTTCCTCTGGGATAAGACTTTTCAAGGATAATCATAGAGAAGGTATCTCTACTTCTACTGGTAATATGGCTTTTGATCCATAGACTAGACAATATGGAGTTTCCCTCGTTGGTGTGCAAATACTGGTTCGGTATGCCCATAGAGAAGGATTTAGCTAAATATGCTAGTCTTTACCAACTTCATTGACTGTCTTCTTCATGATCTTTAGGATTGTTTTATTTGATGCCTCAACTTAATCGTTTCCCTATGGGTAATATGGTGTAGAAAATCTATGTTTGATATGGAACCCCTCACATAGTTCCTTCACGTCTTGATTCTTAAATGGCCTCCCATTATTAGTGATGATGGTCATAGGGACTCCATAGTGACAGATTATGTAGCTCAAGACAAATGATGATATTTGCTTTCCTATCACCTTTGTCAAAGGTACTGATTCAACCCATTTAGTGAAATACTTAGTAGTAGTCAAAATAAATTTATGGCCATTAGAAGATGAAGGATTTATCTTACCCACTAGATCAAGACCCCATTGAGAAAATGGCCATGATCTTGCCATAGGATGTAGTTCTTGTGCTAGTGCGTGGATGAGGTTCCCATGGATCTGACATTTTTTGCATTTTTTTGCATATGTAAATGAATCTCTCTCCATAGTAGGCCAATAATAACCCAATCAAATAATTTTCTTAGAAAACTTTATACCACTTGAGTGCATGCCACAAATACCTGCATGGACTTCGTTAAGAACTTTCTCACATTCCTCTTCTTCAAGACATCTCAGTAGAGTGCTATCTAGATCTCATCTATATAAGGTATCAACAATGATAGTATAGTGGGATGATTGAAGGATAAAATTTCTTTTCTAACAGCAAGATAGGTTAGAGGAAAGGATATTCTCTTTTAAATATCGATAAGTTTGGCTATATAAGGATTGATCGGTTCTGGATATGTGGCAAATCATGTTGGTATTCTAGGATTCAACAGTAGGATGCAAGATATCTTCCACCAGGAATTCATAACGTTGTTGATTCTCTTGATTCTGTAAAAGAGATTCTATTGTAGCCATTGCATCTATCGCTTTGTTTTCATTTCTTGGGATTTGAGTGAATGTTATTTCTTCAAAGTACTCTTTAAAATATTCAACCAACTATTTATAGGGCATTGGCTTGTCATCCTTGGTTTGATAATCATCATTTATCTAGTTGATTATGAGATGTGAATCTCCATAAACATGCAATTTCTTGATGTTCCATTCAATGACCATTTTGATCCCAATGACCAATGCCTCATACTCTGCAGTGTTGTTCGTGCATGGAAATCATAATTTGCATGATTTTGGAATTGTGTGACCTTGAGGTGTGATGAACAAGATCCCAACACCTGATCCATGCCGTGTATAGGAGCCATCAAAGTATAACTCCCAAAAATTTGTGCTAACTGTCAAAATATATGCATTAGGAAATTCGATGTGTAGTGGTGTATCATCTTGCAGGGGTACTTCAGCCAATTGATCAGCAATGACTTGTCCTTTGATAGATTTCTGATCAACATACTCTATATCAAACTCACTTAGTATCATGACCCATTTAGCCAATCTACTTGCCAATGTTGGCTTGCTTAGCAAATACTTCAGTGGGTCTATTTTTGCTATCAATTTCACAAAATGAGTCAGCATATAATGTCACAATTTCTGAGTTGCAAATACAACTACTAGGCATGTATTCTCAACTGATGTATAGTTCAATTCATCACCTACAAGTATCCTATTGATGTAATATAATTCTCTTTCTTTTCCTTTTTCATCATGACTCGCTAAGAGAGCTCCTAGTGATACATATGTTGCTAAGATGCAAAGCAAAAATGGTTTCCCTTTGATTGATGATACTAGTACTGGAGGATTCGTTCATAAAAGATTCCTCACATTTATGTTCCCATTTGAATGGAACATTCTTGTGTAATAGGTGAGTGAAGGGATGACATCTATCTACTAGTTAAGAGATGAATCTTCTGATTGATTGCAATCTCCCTTGTAGAGAACACAATTGGCTTATGTTCTTAGGTGATTCCATCTCCATGATAGCTTTAACTTTTTCAGGGTCTACTTCAATTCCATGAGATGATATAATGTACCCAGGAAGTTTTCCAGAGGTAAACTCCAAATGAACATTTATTTGGGGGTAAGTGCACAAAGATGGTGGTCAAAAAGGGGGGTATAAGTGGACACATTTATTTATTTATTTCTGAAATCAAATGAACCTGAACTTGGAGGCAAAATTTGAAAGTCATCCACTCAAGATATGAAGATAATCAAACAACAAACATTATAGTACTCTGAATCGAGTTTCCAAACTACTAAATGTTTTCAAAATTGGATAATATTAAGGGGGTCAAATCCTTCACGCACAAAAAATAGACCCTGATTTTTTCTGAAAAACATAACATAGTGTCTGACGTGCACATCAAAAAAGTCATAGTTAGATTTAGTATTTTGAAAAATCCTTTGGCATAACGATAGATAAGAGTGAACACTAGAAGTTGTGTCTTTTTTTGTAATTTTTTGTTGATTTTTTTTTTTTTATGATTTTTCCAATCGAGCACATCCTAAAAATTAGATACTTGTTTGTGCACGAAGCATAATTTGCACTAAAAAAATAAAAAAATACAAGTTTTTTTTTAAATTGTAAAGAATCAAGTGAACTAAAATAATATATAAAGTTTTTTAAATTTGGATAAGTCACTAATACATTTGGACTAGATTTTCGACTGAGGTTTCCAATGGAGAAGGTATATTGTGGCCAAATTTGATTTTTTTTTGAAAAAATGCCCGCATTCATCGTAATTCCGACGGAAATTACCCATTTGGTTTTGACGAAGAAGGCATTAGCAATGAGAATTTTCTTTTTTTCAAAAAAGTGCTCGAGTTCGTCTTAATTCCAACAACAACGGCCATTACAAAATAAAACAAGATGTGGGGAATTCATTTGTGAATTGTGCAATCCCACGTAGGCGTCCGTGGCGACTTCAACCCCCAAGAACATCAAACCTGCATTGAAGGCAATCCCACACAGGAGGTAGATTCAAATTGCCCTAGTTTTTAATTTCATGTTGCAAAAAATATACATGTGGTGGTTAATTGTCCTAGTTTAATCTCGTAAAACCATAGAACTATGATTGAGGAGTGAGCGTTCAATTTTGTATCAGCAATCCCTTCCTCCTGTATATGCGTGTGTTGATTGTTCACATGAGATCACATCTCTTTGTGGCATCGTATCAAACAATTCATGAGCCTTGTCCATGTTTCCACATTTTGCAATCATGTCAAGTAGGGAATTTGCAAGTACAACACCTAACAAAATTCCTCTATCCATTATGCTTTGATGGATGTCCATACCCTGTTCCAAAGCTCCCATTTTTGCACAGGCAGGGAGGATGCTGGCAAAGGTTGTGGAATTTGGCTTTATGCCTTCCAATTTCATTTGCTTGAAAGTGTCTAAAGCCTTTTCGACAAATCCATTTTGTGCATATCCAACAATCGTTTTAGTCCACAAGACAACATTTCTTTCAGGCATTCTATCAAATAGTTCACGTGCCTTGTCTATGCTTCCACATTTTGCATACATGTCTACCAAGGCAGTTACAACTACAACATCTGACAAAATTTCTCTATCCTTTATGCTTCGATGAATGTCCATACCCTGTTCCAAATCTCCCATTTTGGCACAGGCAGGGAGGATAGTAGCAATGGTCATGGAATTTGGCTTTACACCTGCCAATTCCATTTGCTTGAAAGTTTCTAAAGCCTTCTCAACAAATCCATTTTGTGCAGTTGCAACTACATCTGACAAAATTCCTCTATCTTTTATGCTTTGATGGATGTCCGTACCTTGTTCCAAAGCTCCCATTTTGGCACAGGCTGGGAGTAGGCTGGCAAACGTAACTAAAGAAATACAATGATCAGCTCCAAAGACATCAAACCACTACTAACAAAACTGAGAGTCTAAAATATGATAGGGAATAGTGTGAGCTATCCTGAAATAAAATATTTTATTTTCAATTTCAACTAAAACATAATTACTCAGCCATTTAATGTTATTAATAAGTGTTTAATTTATGAAAGAGATAAATGGTTGGCCACAAGTACATGAGTTACTAAATGCACACAAATAAGTGAATTTGATATTCAAAACTATCTACAATGAATTCAATTCTTGTCCATTAGTCATTTATGTTTGCAATAAGAATCTTTCTTTGTTTTTTTTAATCTTTATTCATAGTTATGTGCATATTTCACATTCTATAATTAGGCTATCAATTGCTATGGCTAAACACTAGCATGATGTTTGTGTTGTGGTATAGATAAGTGGAAACGTAATTATTGGATTGTTATATTATAGAGATCATAAATCTAGATATCGCATATTAGTTATAGCTCTTCTTGGATTGAGTCTAAAGTTGACATATAGTCATAAAGCCATTATTAGCAGATCTATCCATTTCTAGTAAAGACAATTGAGAGAGTCATTTTGATATTGAGTTTCTTATCTGTTTACCTATTGATCATTATTAAGCCATAATATTTACGTCTATTTATTTCTCTTGCAAAACCTCTGTAAGTGTCCTAGATTGTCCCTACTACTCACTCTTCAATTTGGAAAAATGGAGTTCTAAAGATTTGTTGCACAAGATGGTGTTGAACGTATCAACAAGGCTAGCATGGAAGGCATGTTCAAGCTTCCACTTGTAAAACTTACAACAAATGATTTGTTGATAGAAGAAATTTTTGAAATAGGGATACAATCGAAAGACAAGTAAGTACATACAAACCTCCTCAGTTGAAAGTAAAATCTATGTATAAAAAGAGTACATTGAATCCCAATCCATAAACACAATAGAGATACTGATGGAGACTTAATTGGATGTAGCATGTCACACCAAAGTTGCTAGAGTATGCTAAGCTAGTACATAATGTTTCGTAAAGCCACATTAGTATTTTACCCAGATCATTATCTACCAAAACTAACTATAGTAATCCTTTTGAGGATTAATTTCATGGTGCTAGATCTTCATTTAGTTCCACTTCTTGTTGGAGATAAGAACAATTATTTCTTGAGGTAGATGAATATCCCATCAACAAAGGACAAGACCCTTTCTAGAGTATAACAAATTCTACTCCAACAAAAGATCATGGGGGTTTCACTAGAGATATTGAATAAGAGATAGACTTCTACTGCTGCATTAAAAGCATTGGCTTGTTCTTCATTTATTGATGTAAACTCTCTGTGATGCCACCACAACCAACAAAGGTGTAAAAAGTTGTTTGTAGTGCATGGATTTTTAGGATTGTCCTTTGAGAAAATAGAATTAAAGTATGGAAGCAGGATTTGCCAGCTCCTGAGGGAAAGACCATGTCAGACAATAATTTCTATTTTCTTGCTTGTGAAGAAAGACCATGTCAGACAATATCAACGAACAACAAAATAAGGAGACAATTGCTAGATTGTGGTCTAACTTGAAAAGAAAAGGTGAAGGAAAATGTTATTGTCCATGCAAAATTTGTAAGGGGTTAAAGACTAGAAGACTTCTAATCAAAACAATGAAGAAACATTGTAGGCTGCATGGTCACATTGAAGGTGGACATGATTATCATCCATTGGTAAGTTTTTCATTATATCATTTTGACAAATTATATACATAATAAATCATGTGATGATGAGATCATGATCACAGTTTATTTATGTATATCAATTTTATATAGGTCGAGCACCCCGAAGCACATGGTATGGATCAACACAACCCTGAGAATATGGCTTTCGAAGTGGACGAACATGGAGGTGTGAATATCGAAGCTGAAGATAATGATCCCATGGAGGATAAGGATCATGAGCCAGAAAACACAATTGAAGATGATGGTACAAATACATTGATCCATGACTCACTTAGTACTCGCGCAACTGACCATGATTATGAAGATAACCTTGATGTTGTTCATGATGTCCCTCTACTTGAGAAGGCATTTGAGGCCCTTTATGAAGGCTCACAGGCAACTCTTCTCTCCGCTGTATTGTTGTTGGTGAACTTGAAGGTTATGAATGGTTTATCCAACATAACAATGTCACGTATGTTAAGGAATGTCATATATGTTAAATAAACTGTGAATCATGCTGTACCATTAATATTCTTTATTATAACAAATTATATTTTGTTGTTGTAGATTGATAGGTGAGTTTTTGTTACCACCATCAAATATTCTACATCGCTCATATCGAGAATTATCTGCCGTTATGAAAGATATTGGAATGGAGTATCAAGCAATAGATACTTGTCCCAATGATCATATTATATATCACAAACAACATGAATTTTGAACTGAATTCCCTGAATGTCATATCAGTAGATATCAAATAGATCAAATAACAAAAAGGGTTCCTCACAAGGTTCTTCACTATATTCCCATTATTCCACGTATGCAACGATTATTCAAGTGCACTACCTTGGCACAATTTATGGATTACCATGCACACAATAGAAGTTGAGATGACATTATTCAAATTCCTGTGGATGGTTCAACATTTATGGACATAGAGGAAAAGTGGCCACACTTTAAAGAAGAACCTCATAATCTCAGGCTTTCATTGGCAGCGGACGGTGTCAATCCATTTGGAGAGATGAGATCTGTTTACTTAGTGTGGCCTGTTTTTGTTATCAACAATAATATTCCTCCATGGATGTCAATAAAGAGGGAGTACATAATGTTGGCAATGATTGTTCCAGGTATTTTATCATTTAAATGTAGTCGTCTAAATTTAATTATAAATATTGCAGTAAAATGGTCATAATAATTATGTAATGTTTTGTTCATTCGATTAGGTAAGTACCAAGCTAAAGATATAAATTTATATATTGAGCCTCTTATCGGCAAGTTGTTGGAGTTATGGAATGGTGTCACTATGTATGACATCTCTAGACCAATAGGATAAAGACAATTTCAATTCCATGCGATGCTTCTATGGACAATACACGATACCCCGGGGCTAACACATTTTTGTGGTATGTTATAGTGTTTAAGTTGTGCATGAACATTATAATTCAAAAAATTATCATATTTAATCCAATTATGCATTATCTTGTAGGTCTTCAAACAAAGGGAAAATTTGCATGTCCTGTTTGTGGTCCAAAGATGAAATCTCGTCATTCAAAAAGTTTAGGAAAGTAGGTGTTTGATGAGTATAGGCACTTTCTCCACAAAAATCATAAGTATCAAAATATTGAAAAACATCTTTTCAATGGGAAATAAGAGAATACATCAAAGCCATGAAGAATGACACCTCACCTATGGAAGTTGGAATATAATATAAATAATCATCAAGGTAATGCCATTCCATCTATTGGTTTGTCATAAAACATCTTTTCTATTTTATTTTGTTTACTGATGATGTGATTGATGATCATGAAGGTCACGAAGGCATAAATGACCACCTTCCTAAGGGAATAAAAAGTTATCCCTGACAATTTAGTAGGTTGCCCTACTATGAGCAGTTACAAATTGTTCATTTGTTTGATAGTATGCATATTGGAAAGAATATAATAGAGACATTATGGAAAATATTGGATGGAAGGCGTGACAAAGAAAAAATTGTCAAAATATGTAGTGACATTTAGGATTCCAATCATGCAATGATAAATGTCATTCAATCAAATAGCCATGGAGACTAGATTAATATAAGTGAGCTTCCTTGGTTATTAACGAACCAACAGAGCAATGCTATAAAAGAAGTCATACAAAAAATTCAATTTCTTATAGGATTTGCTGCGAACATAAACAATCTCATATCAAAGAAAAGTGAATTTGGGCTAGGGATGAAAACGCATGATTGGCATACCTTCATTAAGGTAATTCATGTTCTTGTGTTTTTAGTATGTATTTAAGTACTGAGTATACGTGTACTTTTCATTATGTTACAAAAAAATGAAAAGATAATTTAATAATTGTTGCAGTACGTTCTACCTCTATCTCTCCCAGACGACTTCGACAATAATGTCAAGCAAGTCATATATGATCTTGGAAAATACATAAGGTAAGTAGTGATATTTGTTTAGTTCATTGTATAGATATTATATTTGTGATTTGTTTTACTTCTTATGTAATATATTTTTTTGCATCTTGAATACCTTGTCGGTAGTTGTCATGTAAAGTAATCCATAAAGACGATATAAAATATTGAAAGAGAAAAATTCCTCATTTAATGTGTGAAATGCAAAAGTGTCTACCTCCAGCATTTTTCAATGCACAAGAACACTACCTCATACACCAAGTTGAGGAGATTGAATTGTGTGGACCTGTACACACTAGGTCAATGTGGATGGTTGAGAGGCACTTGAAATTTTTGAAGGCTTTGGTTCGACAAAGAGCACATCCTGAGGGTTCTATGGTGGAGGGATATATGGTATACCAGACTATGGTGTACATTTCTGAATATCTTCCTAAGTTTGTAGCAAAGATCCATGTGGATTGCATTTGGGATCCCAAAACCATTAACAAATTCGAAGGGGAGTACTTGACGGGGAAAGGTAGATTGAGGAAAGTGAGAGGTAATTATAAGATGTTATTGTAGTTAATTAATTCTTAATCTTCAAAATAAATCGATTGTAAGATGTCTATTTTTTTTTTGTACAGTTGGTCGAGAGTGGGATGCACTACATTTGTATATTGCAAACAATCTTGATTGGATAATGGTATGGATTGAACATTGTCAACATTCTGGACGCACATTAACATGGGAAGGTGTGGGTTCAATGGTTAAAGAAGCACATCGTAATGGAGATTCCAATGCTATGCAAAGGGAAATTGATTTAGCATATGGTTTAAGAGATAAACAGGTACGTATAAATTTATTAATCACCCATATGTTTATCAACTCACAATGCAATAAATTTTACATGTTTGACATATCGCAGGTCAAACACCACAACGCTATGTGCTGCAATGGTCATAAATTTTGCATAAAAAAGTTGGATGACACAAAGAAAACTTGTGATTTTGGCATCACTGCTATCTTTGAAGTGACAAATATTTCATCGATAAATGACATTCATCCTCAACAATCCCAAAATCGATACTATGGCATTTTGGATGATATACTTGAGTGTGACTTTAATTCCTTCAAATTAGTTTTGTTCATCGTCAAATGGTACAAGCTATGATTGAATAAAAATGATCCTGATAGAACTGTTATTGAACATGATAAAGGTTTTATAATGCTAAATACAAGGTCATTTGAACCAGTTTGGGATGAGCCCTATGTTCTTCCAAGCCAATGTGAGCAAGTATTTTACTCTGAGGTTCCACATAAACCAGGTTGGTCATTTGTTGTTAGACATGATCCAAGAGGAAGGCCGATAAAGTAGAATGTAATGGAAGAAGAAGATACCGAAGAAGTAGAAGATGAAGTGGATGATGATCACGATCGACAGTTTCACAATGACGATGAAGAAGAACAAGAAGAAGAAGAAGAAGAAGAAGAAGAAGATGATGATGATGCTGATGATGATGATGGTGATGGTGATGATGGTGATGATGATGGCGAAGACGTTGATGATGATGATGATGACGATGATGATGACGATTATGATGATGATGATGATGATGATGATGATGATGATGATGATGATGATGATGATGACGATGATGATGATGATGATGATGGCGATGATGACCTTGATGTTCATGATGATGAGGAATGAAATGTATGAGGAATGCGATTAGTATATTATCTATTGAATATTGACTTCTTGATAGAATTTTTTTTACATAATTAATTCATTCTGTTTTGAATTCTAATGCCATTACATAATTAATTCATGATGCACCTTTTAATATGGAGATGGAGATAGGGGATGTGACTATTTATGTGACAATTTTTAAACTGTGTTTATTTATGGAAATTGGATTGTTTATTAGCTATGTGACTATTTATGTGACCATTTAGTTGAGGATCCTGCATAGTCTACATAAAGTAAAGGTAAGGAATTACAAAATTTACAATGATTTTGATGACAACATCTTTTTATTATTTAATACTCTTTTTGTCTACAAAGTTCATGTTGTTCATGTTGTGTATGATGTAATTTCGCTAACATTTTTTATATTTTTTCTTTGTCATAGGCCGACACGGATCCATCACATATCGCAGACAGAGATGTACCTTGCGACACTTCTACCAAGCAGGTAAACCTCATTGTAATTGTACAAATTAGGTAGAAGAAAACTGTTACATTATTATGTTCTTTTTTTTAGTGATTTCTACTAATTTTGTAATTGTTAATGATATTCTTGACACAGACGGATGTTTAGGGAAAGGGAAAGGGAGTTGCAGTACCTAAGCACCTTTCTATGGATGTGGAATCATTAGGGTTAGGCAATGATGAACCTGAAGATCCCACAGACCTTGTGAAATTCTTTAAAATGCCTCTTATAAAAATTAGAAAAGAGATTGTTGCTTTGGCAACCATGCATCCTACCACTGATGAGATACGATAGAGGGTGGAATTATTGTATAAGACAACAAAAAAATTGCAAGTAAGCAGTAATGAAAGCTTTAATTATAACAAAAGTTCAATAATGGTTTATATTTTATTCTCTTTTTATGTCATTAACTAAAATATGTACGTATTGTTTTTACAGCAATTTATCTGCCCTCATGAAAGTCATTCCTACGATTAGGGTGTTGCAGGATCAGGTGATGATGATTTTCTTGTATTATCACTTTCTTGGCTTATCACTCTGAGTACCCAAAACACATCATACTTGATACTGTCAATTTTCAAAATAAAGGTTCATCCTTGTTTACAATTCTCGCACTTTTCATATATTTAATGTTTGATATATTTAATGTATTATTCTTTAGGTGCTGTCAATGTTACTGTGCAAATGCCGACGCCGCCTCATCAGAGGTCACCCTCACCTGTATTGCCAACTGCAATGTCGGCAACACGTAGCATGCAGACATCCTCTAGTGCACGTCATATTGGCCTGCCCACTGTTGGTAGATCCCTCTTTTTCTCTATCTTCTGTTATGTGTTTATTTCCCTTCAAGCGTTCTTTCTTGAATTCTAATGCCATTTCATAGTGGATTCATTTTTTGCAGGAGGAGATGCACATGAGGATGTGCCATAGGTGACTACTGCTGATAACATATCATCATTTCCTGGATCTTCTCGTATTGCTAGTACGGGAACATTGCAAGCCACATTCGTGGTGAGCGATGAAGAAATGCTTCCCTTAAAGATACAAAAGGTTCCAGGTACTTTAAAATTATTATTATATATACTCTAATTGTAATTTACTTTATGATCACTCGTTTTGGACTAATATTGATCCCATGAATTTTTTGCAGGCAATGATATTTTCTATAAACATCTTAGTGACATTGCATTGTAGATATTTGGGCCCACCATACGTAAAAGGTGGTACATCATATGTGAACTAACCCTTATCCACTTTTGATTTCATATCACTGCTAGAATACTTTTCCTTTGATCCATTTCTTGAAGTGTAATAAATGTAGCTTCAGTTCATTTTTGAATCTAACAAGTTTATTTTTGCTTTAAAAGGTGGAATGACCAAGAAAAAAGGTTAAAAGATGAATTGACAAACCAAATGGTTGAGTGGTTGGAAATGACACCTTTGACAAAACCAAGCTCCTTGAAAAAGCTGGCACATATCTAAAGTATGTGAGGGACCAACACATGACCCATTTGGAGAGGAACCTAAAGTACGAGTGTCCCCCCATGATTCCAGAGAGGGAGTGGAAGGACTTGATTTTGGATGCCAAGGAGAGAATTGAAAGGAAAAAAGGAAATACACCAGTAGATGCCAGAAGAAGGTACAGGATACTATTAAGAGTGTAATTATGTACTAATTAATTACACTTTATATTTATATAATCTAACATATTTCAAACATTTTATAGACTAAGTGACACGTCAAAGGCAACCAAGGCAAGGAAAGAAAAGCACGAGCAACACAAACTCGGCTCTGGTGGTTACATGAAACTCGCTACACGAATTGTAAGTATCTCATGTAAACTCCCATATTGTCTCAAAATATTAATAAATTGCAAACATTTTTTTTTTATCAAACAATGCAAGCAAAATTCACAGTACCAAGCAAAAATGCAGGGCTCTAAATTCAATAGAGCGACCATAGAAGATGACAAGAGAATTGCCTAACAGCAAGGCTATTCAGTCGTGGTTGATCAGCTACAAGAATTGAGTGGGCATACACAACATTAAAGTGCATCCGTCACACAAGTAAATATGGTAAATGGAAGTTGTTTCAAATTGAATACTTTACCAATAATCTAATTGATGTTGAGTTCCAACATAAAGTGACTATATTTGTTTTAAATAAGCAAGCAATGATAACAATGTGCATGTCATTGGAATGCAGCCTGCTAATTGTGAAACACCACCTACACATGAAGGTTTGGATGTGCATCCCAGTAGTGGAGGTATTCATTTGCTATTCAAATTTATTTATTTAGCTATTAATACAATTAAACATCTTAATTTGTAATTAGAGTAGTAATTATTGTAACCTTTCTTATTAATGTAACCTTTCAACATTAATGTAACCTTCAGTATTTCAACTCTAGATGATCTAGAGGGTGTTCAGCATGTTGAGGTTGAGGCTACACAAAATGATGTGGCCCCATCAGGTAAAGAGCATAACAATTATGTTCTCTAAATTAATGAAATACTTGTAACAATAATAATTTTTTTTTGAATTTAACCCATTTCTTTGTTATTGCAGAGGACCCCCCTTCGCTTCAGTGTCCTCGTCCTCAGTATAGGACTAGGCATACATCAAGATCACGAGCAGTTGGCGGAACATTTGTAGAGGGGGGAAATGATGAAGACATCGATGTTCCACTTAGTCTTTTCATAGCTTCAAAGAAAAAACAAAGAAAGAAATGATTGTAATCTAACTTATTTGATAATGACTGATTTTTATGTGTTAGTGAATGTAATTATGTGCTAATTAATGGTTATGGATGATATGTGTTAATTAATATTGATGAATGTTGCGTGTTAATTAATGTTAATCAATGTTATGTGTTAATGAATGTTATGTGATATTAATGAATAAATGCTATATTTTATTAATGGTAGAAAGAATTAATGAATGAATGTTATAAGATGTTAACGGGGAATTTAGAGTGATGTTAGGGGGGGGGAAGGGGCCAAACGAGCTTCCACCTTCATGTGGTTGGCCTTGTTAAGTAGAGACTATTAAACTATTCTCGAAACCAAGCAAAGCTCAACAAGGTAACACACTTTTCAATATTTCATTATGTTGCACAGTTAATCTTATTGAATAATGTATATTGAATCTTAATTGCAGGGTCCAACAGAGCCAACACGAACTTGACAACACCACGAGTTGCTGGGTATAATGAACTCCCATATTGTCTTGTCTTTACACGAACAATATGAGTTGCTTCTAGTGTTGATATCCAAGGTGGGACTGCAAAAGTTATGAATATGCCTCATCCTTGTAAGTTTTTTTATTACAACTCCTCATTCTTGAGACTAAACTTTTTGTTCTTGATGTTTTTCACTAGTTGTCATAACCTCTGACTTTGATGCTTGTGCCTTAATAGAACTAGATGTTTCTTGTATGCATACTTGGTCAAGGACTGCATTATGATGCTATAGGGCTACAAACTAAGATTATTTATTGTATTGAGTTGCACATTTGACATGAGTTTCCCTATGACAGCTATGCACATTTATGTATATACACTATTTCTAGTCTGTATATTGATATTAATTTGGAGAAAATATTACAAAACTTACAGTATTCTCCATAAGACTAGAAAAAAGCTCAGATAAATTTTTGCAGCATTTTTTTATAATTAATTGTGATCATTTTTTTAGGAGTCCTGGTATCCATTTATAATAGTATGGATGCATACAAGCTTTGGACCCTTCAAAAGAAAGTTTGTTACAAATAACCGGTCATTTTCAAGAAGCAGTTATAAGTCCTTTTTAGCATCTACAGCTTCCTCTACTTGTTGTTCTGTTGCAACCTCTTTTAATTTCTCCCGAGCATCTTCTTTCTGTCCCATATACTTATCTTTCCACTCCTGATACACATCATCACTAGGCCAAGTAAAACTAGCAATCTTCTGTTTCATATCTTCTAGCCGCTTCCAAGTGACTCATACATGCCCAATCTCTATTTCTATGAAACCATAATGAGATTTCACTTTTTCAATTTCCTCAATTGTTTGGACAAATAAGGATGTGTCATCAGTACTAATAATCTGATTGATCCTTAGGGACAAATTGTGGTCCACCTCCTTTAACCAAGTCTTCTCTTCCTTTAGCTGGATAGGACCAATGAAACCTCCTGGAAACATTTCAAATTTATGATTTGCATAATCTTTCCTATAAAGTTGGGCTTTTCTTTTTATACTTGCTCCTTCCACTGAAAGAATATTCATCTCTTTTATAAACTCACACGTGGACCTTAGATTGTCATTCTCTTCTGCATCTGCATGGGAAGAACACATGAGCTCTAACTCTTTACCTCTAGGCACCCACTTATTCAGGATTGGTTCCAAAGTGGTTTCTTCTTCTCTCAATTTGATCAAAATCTCAAGAATCCTCTTCATATTTATGTATACATTGGAGGTTTTGACTCAGTTAGCAAACTTCAAGATGGTGGCTTTCACCTTCTCCTCATATTTGTTTGCATACAATGTCTGAGCTTGTTTCAATTTTTTCAACTCATGTTGGACATTTTCAGGTAATTGGGAACTAGAAGGCATAGGAGAAGGGGATATTGAATGATGGGACTAGTAGGAGGGGGTCTTGCTAGAGAGGAGGCTATCATGAGTGTAGAAGATTCACCGGGATGACATTGACCTACCAGTTGACTCTGGAATCTAGCAATTGTGCTGTCTCTGTTGGCTATTCCTTCTTTAGCATCATTGTAAGCTTTTAAAAGAGTCTCCAACTTCAATTGGAGATTAGCCTTTTATTGTGCCTCTTTCTCTGCCACCACAACACTGAATTTTGCAGTCTCTAGGACTATGCTTGCAGCTTCCACTACCCCTGTGTCTTGGACTCTTTTAACTATCATGCCTCCTAAGAGGCTAGAATCTGATGCATCCTTCCTTCTTTTGTTTTCATCCTTCTTTAAAGACCACATGACAAGAGAAACATTATCTTTGCTGAATGTCACTCCTTCCATAGGCTTTGTTTCTTTCCTCACTGCATCAAGCACTAAGGCATCAGCTATATCCCATTCAGGGAGAATCAACACACCAGCCTTTGCTACCATTTCTCTTCCTTTCTCAGGGGTGATTGCTTTGAACTCCTCCATCATTTCTTTCTTAACCTCTTCTTCTACTTGAGTTGTAATTTTAAGAGGCTATTCACTTTTCATCTGTTCACATCTAGTCTTGAATTGATCAATATTTTGCTTCCATAGAAACTGTATTAAAGCTCCTGATGTGACAAAATTACTATCAACTAGGAATTCTTCACTAGCTTGCTTAATAGTAAGGTCCATTTCTTGGCCCTTTAACTCACCATCAGTCAAATCCATTTCAGCATTAGGTGGCTCTTCGGGCATCCCCTCTTGGGTCTCCTCATAGGTATAGGCAATCTCACCAAGACTCCCTAATTGCAATAATTATTCAGCCACAGCTTGTTCATCTCCAATGTGGATAGGAGACTGAGATGGAGAATATTGAGGCTCATCAGTTTCAATTTCCTTTCCCACTCTTTGCTTCTTAGGGGAACCCTGGATGTCAATGACATCTTCAATTTTCCTCTTCCCTTTTGAAGTGGAAGGATCACCTAGCACTGGCATTATCACAGTGTACTTTGACCTTTTGTGCATTACATAGTCACCATGTGGGATATCTCTAGCAAAGGCAGGCTTAGCCAATACCATCTTAGCCTTATCAGGCTCATTTTGCATTATGGCCTCCCTCTTTTCTTTTAAGGTCTGCATGAGATCTTCAAAATAAAGAATCAGGAATTTTATTTTCTCCTCAAATGGATTGAAGCTAGAAAGGGGGTCATAGCCAGTGTCAAATTGATGGATAAAGTCAAGGGATTTATTATATGCCACCCACTTCTCCTTCCTCAGTTCTTTCTCATCTAAGATGAATTCATTTCTAATCAGATCTTTTGGGAACTGAAATTGATGTGGCCTACCTCTGCACACTGCTCTTTTTCTGAACATGCCATTGAAAAAATCCTCGGGGTCTGCACATCTTGACACTGCAGTAGACAACCTATATGGCTTAAAGAATTCTTCAAAAAATCTCCATCCACCCTTAGTGATCACAAAATGGTGAGCCATGGTAATAGTTGGGAAAATAGTCCCTTTACCTCTATTGGTTAGCTCTGCTTCTTGTACTCCCCCAATTTGTCTCAGGACTTCTGCAATCCCTATCTTCAATGGGACCTGATAGGGTAGTAAAAAGGGGGTGCCTCTAAATCCAAACACTCTTAAAATAGTAGACACATGGTACACATTTATGTCTCCCCAATTGTGAACAATCTTGATATCCTCTGCAAACTCCTTTGGTTTGAGAAACTCCAAAAGAGCCTTAGGAATTCTAGGGTTTTCTCTACATAGAAGAATCCTAATTTTAGATGCAAAGCATCTATCAAACTTTAAATAACTTGCATCTTCTCTATCCCAAGATAGAACAGTACTCCACAATTGCACTGGCATCTCCTCTTTATCCTTGACCTTAATCAGATCCATCTCCTTTCCAAAATAATCATCCCCTTTGAACAAAAACATATGCATTAACATGGAGTACCATCCAAATGGCCTATCCACCTTACCATTTTTTATTCCTACTAGCCCTTTATGAATTGCATCAGCAAGGTATGAGGCATAATCAAATGTTATTGCTAGGGAGGGGTTTAGAATTTGTGCAATCATTAACATATAATGGGTTGGCATATTCTTTTCAGCATCCTCTCCAAGAATATGGCATAATGCCCAATACATACCCTTAGCTTTCAGAGTGAATAGGTTGAGAGAGAATGGTTCCATTGTGCTGGGGCCTACAATTGTTAACCCCTCTATCTTTACAAAGAATTCTTTCAATGGGACACTTCTAAGATGATCCCTTTGTGTGTTGTAAACCTGGGCCAACGACTCAAAGTCAATAGGTTCTAACAAATTAGAGGACTCACTGAGTTTAAACACTTTCCTGAATTCATCTTCATTTATCTCAATCAAGACTGATCCCTTTATGTTCCTGATGCATGTTGCCATAGAGTCATAATTCTGTGCAATCAGGGCTAACAGATCTAGATCCATAAAAACACCTGGGACCACAAGCTTTCCTACATCCTGCTCCCATATGCCATTCAAAGGAGATGGGGAATTCCTCTGCCCAAAACCAACTTTGAAGAGTCTTAAGCCTGACAATCCTATTTCAGGGTCCCTCAACCAATTACCCTTATCATAAAGGCCATCTCCAATTTTTAGATGAGGGTTCTTAGGTACTAGCTCTTTGGCCTTAGCCCCAGCATTGGTGGACATGGTTAATTGCTCTAAGAAATCATCACAAATATTTAGGTCCTGGTAATTCACTTTCCCTATAAATTCTCTTCTGGTTGCCATTCTGGTCAAACAATTATACCACTAGAAGCTAGCACAGACCTCTAATGAAGTAATTCACACAACAGTATTTGAGAACAAAGCAAGAGTTATCAAGAAAAGCACAAGAAACCTGATTATTCGCCTAATAAAAATCGCTCTGCAACAAACTTCGATGAAACAATACTTAGCAATCAAGTTGATTCGAACTGAAAAGGGTAAGTTGGAATTTAAGTTTGTAGAAATTAACTCCACATGCTTTGGCTTTCTTTTCAGAATTAAATTCACCAAATCGAATTCAAAACTAGCTCCAATGGGTCACAATTTCTCTAAGTCTTTCCTCTATTTCGCTCTTTCGGTACTTCACAGAACATAAAACCTGTGCTGTTTTCTTTCACAAAACAACGCTGGCCATTGGATCTCGAGAACTTACGTCGCCTTTATCTTCGTTTAATCTCTTTACTTTAGTGTCGAGCCCTACCTCCTTTTCGCCACTTCACGAAGTTTAACAGTCATACACTTTTCCTTCGCAAGGCTGCGCCAAGTGTTAGATCAAACTCAAATCACCTAGCCTTTAACTCCAACCAGGATCATCAATCCTTTTAACTAACCGCACCTCATCTTGATGGCTAATGGTTTTTGCCATTTCACTGAGGTTAAGCTGTGGGCATCTTCGGGTCATGAAAAAATGAGAAGCATTGGATCAATCTTGAGATGATTGCCTTTTAAGTGGGCCCTTTATTTGGGAATTACTTACCCCACTTGTTATCCGGTTAATAAACACCACATGGCAGTTGGCCATTAGCCCTGGAAAATCCTTTTGGTTCCACCCTTAATCCGCCATATGTTTCCTTTTACTATTCCCACATAACTGTCGGTTACACCTAGGCAGGCCCTCAACCACTTTTTTAAACCATGTGTCACGTCACTCCTCTGTGTGATTTCCACCTATCTTTCGCGACTTCATGAACATTATTCTTTGTTTGGCTTGTAGCCACGAAACTACGAGAACTGTTAGATCAAAATAGACTTGATCTGCTTTTAACTTCATACCATGCCTGTCTCTTGGGCCCATCAGCCTTTTCGCTACTTCACAATGACTAACTTGCTAGCATCTTATCTTCGCAAATTCACGTGAGCCGTTAGATCTCAAGAACTTGCTTGTTGTTTACTCTTTTTATGACAACCTTGCCCGGACCCACTACATACCACCAACTTAGTGCCTTGTCACCGCCATGTCATCACCAACTAGGGTTACCACAATTACTACCACTCTTAGCGGTACCCTCCACCTTTTTGCTATTTCGCTGAAGGTATAACTTGTGCATCTCCTGACCATGAAACAACGAGAAGCCATTGATCTTTTTCCAAGCTCTACAAAAAGTGGTAGCTATTATGCCACGTCACTCCTCCGTGTGATTTCCACCTATCTTTCGTGACTTTGCAAACATTATTCTTCGTTTGGCTTGCAGCCATGAAACCATGAGAACCGTTAGATCAAAATAGACCTGATCTGCTTTTAACTTCATGCCATGCCTATCCCTTGGGCCCATCGGCCTTTTCACTACTTCGCAATGACTAACTTGCTAGCATCTTATCTTCGTGAATTAACACGAGCCGTTAGAGCTCAAGAACTTGCTCGTTGTTTACTCTTTTTATGACAACCTTGCCTGGACCCACTGCATACCACCAACTCAGTGCCTTGTCACCGCCATGTCATTGCCAACTGGGGTTACCACATTTACTACCACTCTTAGCGGGACCCTCCACCTTTTCACTATTTCACTGAAGGTATAGCTCATGCATCTCTCAGCCATGAAACAACGAGAAGCCATTGATCTTTTTCCAACCCAATCATTCTTTAACCAAAGAAGATTGCTTATCTCTGGGACCCGCCAAACCCTTTCGCCACTTCACGAAGGTTAAAACACGTTTAGCTTGATCTCACGAAACCATGCTATCTGTCTGATCAGATGAAACTTGATCGGTGTTTAGCTTTGGTCCAAACCTATATGCCGGGTCCACCTTCGCCTTTCGCTACTTTGCGAAAACTAAGTTTCGAGCACTTTTTGGTCATGAATCAACATGGACCATCAGATCAATAAAAAATCACATGATACTTATAAGGCCCAATGGACATTAGAAAAAGCAGATTAAAAGCGAACAAGAATAAAATATTTAAAGGGACCGCCTAGGTAAATGACAAGGGGAGAACACTTTTATGATAAATGGACCCATCGCTTAAGTGAATAGTACAGTAACACCAAATTAGAAACCAAAAGGGCTTTTCTCAGGTATTATTTTTTTTATATCGATGATAATTATTACTTTTTTTATAAAAATTGTCATCGTCGGAATTATGACGAATACCAAGCTTTCGACAGATGACTTCTTTGACCGTCGATAGAGTCCATTGGATTGTTGAATTTCCGACGGGTATGGCATCGTCGACCAATCCAACGCTGAGTTTTTGACAGTGGATTTTGTCGACACTCTGATGAAAATTCGTCGAAAATCCAACAAATGGCCGTCGAAAATCAGCTCTGAATGTACTAGTGAGTAGATCAAAAGTTATTAAAAAAATGGTACACGTATGTCTGTGAGAACTATGGAGACACTGGTAAAAGAAATTCAATAATAATGTTATTGTTGTTCAATTTTTTTTTAAATTATATGGTTAGAAAGCATCAAAGATGGGTGAAAATATGGTGGCAATTTTAGAAATACCCACTTGATGAAGTGTAAACCTAATGATGACAAAGTCGAGAAACCAAGTTGATAAAATAAAACATGTCAAAAAGGAGGGAAATGGAGAGAAATCAAACTTCCAACCCATAGCTTTGTCATCCAGGCCTATTTCCAAGCCTAAACAGTCAAAAGTGTGTACGGGGGTACCTATGGTATAAGAAGCGTGTATGCACTGTCTTTACTATAAACATCGCGTACACGGTAATAAAACTAAAACAATGTGTACACGGTAATAAAACTAAAATAGTGCGTACGCGCTACTTTTGTTTAAAATTTGGGAGTGTATATAATATGTATAATATGATATTGCATATATAATATGTGTATATACATATAATATATAATATATATATAATACAATATATATGTATATAATAATATATAAAATATTAAGTATATATATACACACATATGTGTGTATGTATGTGCATTGTCTCCCTATCTCCCCCTCTCAAGCACATACAGGGTCTCTCTCTCTCTCTCTCTCTCTCTCTCACCCCTTCTCCCTTCCTCGATACCCCTTCCCTCTCTCTCTTCTTCTCTCCCTCCCCACTCTTTCTCTCTCCCTACCCCCTTTATCTCCCTTACTTTATATTGTTGTATTGCAATTAGGTTTTGCCATGTAGTGGTCACCATTTGGATGAACAATAGACCTAATAATCCCAAGATCCATATTTTGAGCTTGAGAGGCTATGATTTCCTTGATAGACATAGCATTTGACTTAGTGTAAAAAACCCATTATGCATCATCCCTCCACCACACTCCTCCTATGGTGGACTTTGGGCAATCTTTGGTAATGCACATTTTTTCTTCCTAATTTTCTCCCCTGCAATTCTTAGAATATGAAGTGGTTTCCAAACTCATGGTCTGGGTAGCAATTTATAGCCATACCAAGGAAATCAATTCCATTTCATTTAACTATCTTATTAGCTTATGCAGTAAGATTGATTTGATAGGATATAATTTAATTGATCTCTCTCTCTCTCTCTCTCTCTCTCTCTCTCTCTCTCTCTCTCTCTCTCTCTCTCTCTCTCTCTCTCCCTTTCTCTCCCTCTCCCTTCCTCCCCCTCCCTCCCCCTCTCCCTTTCCCTCCCCCTCTTCCTCTCCCTCCCTCCCTTTTCCTTTACATTTTTTTTACTACAAATAGCATGTATAGGGTACTGAGCCTATTAGTTCACTGCCCCGCCATAACATTTTTTAAGCCCATCAGTGCATACATGATATTTATGAGTTCTAAGTGCGTGCAGGGTGCCAAAAAATATCATTGGGCTTGCAAACATTTTAGGGACTAATAGCGCATATGCTGTTATTAATAGACCGCGTACGCGATACTTAGACATAGTTTTAGTTGCCCAAGAGCCTCAACGACCTCAAAAACTACCTCAAAAAAAGTTTTTGAGGTCGTTGAAGGCCCCACTGCAACTGTGTCTGCACTTCTATCATTGTTTAATACATAGAAGTAAGTAAAATTTTTGTTTTTGCATGATTTCAAATGATTGAATTGTTGTTCTTATTAGTTTTGTCAATATTATTGTGACTGTTTAATAGTTGTGATTCAAAAAAATAATGATAAGATGCATCTTTATGGTTATTTGATTGTTTATGAAATTTTGTTTACATATATATGTAATATGATTCTATTTAGGACAACCGATATCAACCATGGGAAAGAACAAGCGAGGAATGATGGAACAATGAGAGACTGAAAAGGAAAGACAAAGGAAGCATATGAAGAAATTATGTGACATAAGAACAATGGGACAAGAAGGTATGTCATCCTCAACATCTCAATTCGATTTACCAAATGAACATAATGCATCTAATGCAATTTTAGAAGAGACATTTGATTTACTGTATGAACCTAATTCAATTAAAGAAGAGACCACATTGAATAATCAATTAAATGATGAACATGCACCTACTCTATTTGATGAATTTAATGTACACAATGCACACAATGCACACAATGCACGGATGTTAACACCTCCTAGAATCATTTGTAGAAAACCAAAGTATCGAATTGACCTTGATGAGAATGTATTGAAGCCAATGCCTGATAAAATGAATGAACGCACTTGTAGGAGAATGGTTAAAAGAATATGGAAAAAATATTTTGAAAACTTAAATCAAACCGCAAGATGTCAATTAATTGTTCAAATGATTAAAAATTTGAATTTTAGAGAGAGAATGAAAATTTTAGGCCTAAGATCATATGAAAGTAACAACAAAAGAACTATTATGAGAAATCTATTTGATGCATATCAAGCTATTGGTTCAAAATCACGTACTAAAGATTTTAATGTTACTCGATGTGTCATTATATCAACCATAATGAGCAAGAAAATAAAAAAAGATTGTTTGATAAGAAAAACAAGTAAGTCATTAAACGTTAGTAGAAAAACATTAAGTAAATCATTACAAAGGTGGGAAAAAATAGAGGAACCTAGAAATAATTCTCTTTGGGCATTCTCGCGTAGACTATCACGCAAAGACAAGGTTGTTGTTGATGAACTAAGAACATTAATTGAAATCTTTTGGCAAGACAACACAAGAGTTTCGCCCAACTAAAGAGATGTTGTTAGAAGGCGAATCGGGTCTACAAATCGTGAGCCACATGCCAAACACTGTTTGGATATGACTCAAACAAAATTTTATGAAAGATTCATTGAAAAGTTTCCTCAAATGACAATTTCTCAAAGATTTTTTGAAATGGAAAAACCTTTTTATATTAAGATTAATCATGTACGCACCACGTGTTGTTGTAGGATGCATATTAAATTTTTCATGCACTATGATATTTTTCATCATATTTGTTCTACTTTGCACACTAACGATGTTTTGCAGGAATGCAATATACAAGCAGCTCCTAAGTCGGTAAGAGAATTTATTTCAAGTGTGCTATGTGATAGACATGATGGTTGCATTTATTATAAGATGTCTTGTTTGGAAGGTTCTTGTGCTATATGTGGTGGTTTGCAACGTTTACAAAGATGTGTACATTTGGAGAGCACACATGAAATTGGTAGGAAACTAGTTTATTTTGTAAAATACAAGATAGTCACATATGGAGTTAAAGATGGAAAAGATTTGAAGAGATGTGAGTTAGTAAAAAATGATATATGTGTAGCTGAATTTATGAAAATGTTTCAAGAGAAACTAGTTTATGAGTACATAATGCATACACATAGAGCTCGATGGTTAGATAAGCAATTCGAGTTATGTAAGGACACATTTCCTCTTGGCACCATTGTCTATATCATTTATTTTTCTGAAAATTATATACTACAACCTCAAAATGAAGTTCAATCGATGTATTATCATTCTACAAAAGTTTCTATTTTTGTACACATAAAATTCATGTATGCAGATGATAGCACAGAGGAGGATATAAAGGTTGTAAGAGAGTATCACTTCTACATAAGTGATGTTCATACTCATTCATCAAAGTTTGTACATGGATGCTTTAAAGTTTTCTATGATAATTTAAAGGAAAGAAACATACAATACAACCGACACTTAATATGATCAGATAATTGCACTGCACAATTCAAGAATGAAAGGATGTATTATTGGACATTGACAAGGATGCATATGACAAGTGTTGTACAACATTTTTGGAATTTCACTGAGGTTGGACATGGTAAGGGAGAGCACGACAGTGTAGGAGTATGTGTAAAAAGAGCCCTATCTAGAGAAGAATTGAAGTATGAAGGTGGTGCTGAGTTGATAGATGCAGAAACAATTGTGCGATGGTTTAACTCTATGATGGGTCCAAGTAATCCAAGTACATCAATGGTTCATAGATATTTTTGGTTTATCACTGAATCTAACATTAAAAACTATCTAGATTGTTGTACAGTTGCAGAATCGAGTGACATGCACTCATTTATGAGTTCAAATGCAAGTTCACTAGTAATTTATACGAGAAAAATGGTATGTTTTTTCTCTTCATGCATGTATTTTTTGTGGGAAGAATGTGAATCACAAGAGTGGGTTGACAAATGGTCTTGTAGACCGTTGGTTCCCATTGATACAAATCAAATTCCCAAAGCACTACAATTGAGCCAGATGGAGACATCAGTGGATTTTGACCATGTATAAGACCTAGTGGATTTAGGTGATTTTTTGAGTTAATTTTTTTCCAAGTATTCTTTTTGGTTCATTTTGTTGTCCATCACACTTTATTTTTGGTATTAATTATCACTTTATAAAATGCAAGTCATGGGATGCACTAAAGGAGCATACCTAGCGTAAACCTTCCCACCTAGACATGCTCGTGATGTCAGTTTGTGCTCACGATGAACATAATCAATTCTAGCCTATCTTGGAACTTTGCATTGCATGCAACCGACGGTTTTCACAACAAGTGAAAAAATGCTACCAATTGAAATGGCTCCTTTTCGTTAAAAACTGAGATAGGCCATTGTATAGGAGCCTCATGCGACCCTACAAGTTCTAACAGATCGATCATATGTGTCATGGATTGGAAGAAATAGTCTATCAAAGTTTGACAATTTTTTGGACTCAAAGCACTTGAGAGATCACACTGGTAGGGTATGACTCTCGATGTTCCAATGCTTTGGGATGCATGTGAGGAGAATTCTTAGTGTTAGCACATCCACCCATACATCCTTGTGATGTCAGATTGTGCACACGACGAATGAACTCAATTCTAGCCTATCTTGCAACTTTGCATTGCATGCAACTGACGGTTTTTGCAACAAGCGAAAAAATGCTACCAATTGAAAATGGCTCTAACTCATCAGAAATCAAGATAGGACATTATAGAGGAGCCTCATGTGACTCCCTCATTCAAACAGATCGATCATAGGTGTCCTAGATTGGAAGAAATAGTTCGTCAAAGTTTGACAATTTTTGGACTCAGGGCACTTGAGAGATTGGGCCGATAGGGTATGACTCTCGATGTTTCAACGCTTTGGCATGCATGAGAGGAACATTCCTAGCATAAACCTACCCACCCAGATGCGTTCATGACGTCGGTTTGTGCACACGACAAATGGAATCAATTATAGCCTATCTTGCAACTTTGCATTGCATGCAACTAACGGTTTTTGCAACAAGCGAAAAAATGCTACCAATTGAAAATGGCTTTGATTTGCCAAAAATAGAGCTAGGCCATTGTAGACGAGCTTCACATGACCTTACAGGTTCAAACAGATCAATCATATGTGTCCTAGATTGGAAGAAATAGTTCGTCAAAGTTTGACAATTTTTTGGACTCAGGGCACTTGAGAGATCGTGTTGGTAGGGTATGACTCTCAACATTCCGTCACTTTGGGATGCACAAGAGAAGCATGCCTAGCGTAAACCTGCCCACCCAGATGTGCTCATGATGTTGGTTTGTGCACATGACAAACATAATCAATTAAAGTCTATCTTGCAACTTTGCATTGCATGTAACTGACGGTTTTCACAGCAAGCAAAAAATTCTACCAATTGAAAATGGCTCCGAGTCATCAGAAAATGAGATAAGACATTTTAGAGGATCCTCACGCAACCCCACAAGTTCAAATGGATTGATCATATGTATCCTGGATTGGAAGAAATAGTTTGTCAAAGTTTGACAATTTTTTGGACTCAGGGCACTTGAGAGATCGCGTCGGTAGGGTATGACTCTCGATATTTTGACACTTTGGGATGCATGAGAGGAGCATGCCCAGTGTAAACTTGGCCACCCGAATGCACTTGTGACATTATTTTATGCACACGACGAACATAATCAATCATAGCCTATCCTGCAACTTTGACAACTTTGACAACAACTGAGCAACTTTGACAACAAGTGAGCAACTTTGACAACAAGTGAGCAACTTTGACAACAACTGAGCAAATTTTACATCTTTTATCCAAATGAAGCCAAACTTTGACAACTTTGACAATTTTTACGATAATTGAGCAAATTTGACAACAATTGAGCAACTTTTACATCTTTGATCCAAATGACCCCAAACATGAGAACCAAAATTTGACCATTGTGAGCATGAGGGTGCTCTCGCAGCACACACATATTGTTGTTTATATTCATATTGTCAATTTTTGTTGTTTATATTCATATTGTTGATTACATAGGCAAATATTCATTTAAATTTATAAAAGGGAAGCCATCAAATACAACAGATACACAATAATGAACTGAATATAGGGAGTTTTGTAGGGTTAATTAAACATTTTAGAAATTTAATCGAATCATATTTCACGATTGCAATGTTTTATATCATAGTTTTTTGTTGTTTATATTCATATTGTTGATTACATAGGCAAATGATCAATTAACTTTATAAAAGGGTAGCCACGAAATACAACGAATACACAATAATGAACTCAGTACACATCTATTGGATCTAATATAAACATTTATATATATATCAAAAAAAGGCATGTCTGTCAAGTCAATACAAGTAATACAAAAAATGTGGCATATGCCATGTCCAAATCGATATACAATAAAAATGTAGAATATATCTACATATATTGGTCATTTTATGACAACAACTAACACTATATGATCCTAAATATGTGGTGGATCATCAAAATCAAGCCTCTTCAATGCATTACACAACTCTATAGATGGCTGCAAAACCACAATTCAAAAGCCAAGTTAGAATTCTTTTGTAGAAAATAGTTCACAATTAACAACATAACTATGCATTTAACTATAATTTCTTTTCAATTGAAATGTAGATTACCTCATCGACTGATCTCAGATCTAATATCTTCGCTCTCCTCTCCTTGTTAGTCTTAGGAGTTTTCTTGAAGACAAACTTAAAAGGATCCACATTATGTCTGAACTGCGAAGGGGGTTATTGTATATTAAATGCATAATTAATACAATGTACTAGCATAAATACATCAAAAACACTTAAAAAATATAATATAGAGAACAATGACGTACCGGTGCCTGAGATGCTTCTCCAATGGACTGAGGATGGCTCACCATCGATGGAGAAATTGTCGCTATTACCTATACAAAAAATGATCAAAGATTAAATACAATTAATATAATAACAAGTATTGTAGGTTAAAAACAATTAATGTAATATATCAAACAAAAGTGTATCAGATCCTGAGATGCTTCTCCAGTGCACAGAGGAGGGCTCACCATTAATGAAGTAGCTATGGATATTTCTTGTATGAAAAAATTGTAAGATTATAATTTATCACAAGTTCACATGTACACGTGCATATAGTCATGAAATCAAGGAAATAAATTAGAGATACATACCTCTGCCCTCTCTCAATCCACAGGTTAATCAGGTGCATTCAACAAATCCACATAGCTCAATGGCCACTGTACATGTAAAATAGACAAAAAACACTCATCAATCTACAAATCCCAACTAAGACAATTTAAACATTTTCAAACAATTGTACAACTAAAAATGTGTTCAATTACCTTCTTCCCACATTTTGGCATCTTCAAGGAATTCTTTTGCTTAGGATGAGGTCTATACATGGAGGGGGTACCCTAAAAAGCCAAAATTAACATGAGATATTAGTATAGATAATATATTAAGCATAATTTTAAAAATCTAAAATGAAATGACTTGCATATTCCATCAAAAAAATACATAAAAATGGGTGTACAAAATATGATACTGTATAGCCTTGCAGGCCAAATTTGATCGCTAAGAGTGTGATGTCATGAATCTAAGACATTTGGTCCCTTGTCAACACCTACAAACCAAAAATTGGACCAAGAATTAAAGATAGATAGTATATCTTGTAATTTTTTTCAATTCAAAGTGTGTTATTCTATTTTAACATGTTACAAAATTTATACCTCAAGCATCAAAGTTGCAACTGTAGTAATTGCAAGAAGAGTATGGGATACCACTGCTGCATCCTGAAATGCATATTATTTGTGTCAATTTAAATTGATGTATAAATAAAAATTCATTTATGTAATTACAAATTTAAAGTGACTGATAAATAAAATGCTATGAATTCAAATCAACACACTTGTGTCTATGACTGATGGCCAAACAACATGTCCATTAACTCATCTGTCAGTGCCACATCCTTAGCCATGTGGGTTTGACATCTACTCCCACAAATCATGCACAAATGAGATGTGGATCCATCTACAACAGCCTCATCATTCATCCCTATGCATATCCCCAAGAAATTGACACACATATGCTGAATGGGCTCTTTGTCACCACTTGGAGCAACTAATGGCTCATCATCCAGTACAAGAGGGTGTGCTAACTGTGTCCCATGCTGGATGATGGCACGAGTTAGTTTTATGGCTGCTTGAAGAGTTTGTAGCTCTATCGACTCTTTCATCTCTACTGGGACAACCAGATGCACCTTGGGTTTGGGTACTAGGGGGTGGCGACTCTCCGGGGCTAATCACCTATGAGCTCCAAGTCTATCTTGGGCAGAACCGCCACCTCTACCATGAAACTCTCTCATGTCAAAATAGTTTGGCCGCACATTGAGGACAAACTCACAGTATACTTTTCTCAAAAAATACAATGGCACCTCATAATTATTACAAGGTGGATCATTAAAGACCATCCACCACCTTTGCCAAAAAAGATTCTTCATCTGCACATTGGTACACCAATGTATGAGAAACCTCTTTGCATTAAGAGGCAACGACTAACCAGTTTTAGGATCAACAAAAAGGGCACATATTTGTTGTTTACTAATATTTTTGTTTTTCACTCCCTTGTATGATAACCCACTAGCATAGTATTGATGACACATATCCCTAAAGTTTCCCCATTTTGTAATTTGTGTGGAAATGGCTGTGGCACCACAAGCTAATGTTTCTAGGCTAATGACAAGGGATTTATGTTTCTCAAGCTCATATGTTTTCTATTTATTAATCAATCTATTTATTCTAGACATGTTTTGCCCTAACTGATTAATCAATTGCTCATGTGTATCAGGTGTGTGGTCAAAAGGAGGAGCTGAAGGTGTATCTTATGGTTTTGTTCAAGGTTTTTAGGAGGTGCATCTTGTTGTTGTTGTTGTGGATTATCATAATCTGGTTTTTCAAACAAAACAAAAAAAAACCTAATAAAAAAACAAAATTAAATTCAAAACATAAAAAAATTGAATAAATGAGAAAGAAAAAAAAATTAAGCAAAACTAACTTTGATCCAAAGCATTTGGTGGAGAAATGTGGGAGCCCGTTCACAGTTTCATGGGGAAAATGAAGAAAAAAAGGCTATGGTCATGGGGAAAATAAGATCCAATCATTTTTAAAAAAACTTTTTTTGACAGGTACTGGGTGTTTATGGTAAAAATGGAATAACAATATTGAAACAATAAAATGGATTCAACCACAAATCCCTAGCCTAACAACAACAAAGATCCACCATAACATATGAAGATTACCTAAAACAATGCAAATCAAATAAAATCACAAAGATTATACCATCACATGTCCAATAGGGTTTGGATCTCCATTCTTCCTATCTCCATTGATCTTGCTTGATATATTTTCTCTTAGATTTTATATGTGCACAAGAGCTCAACAAAGAACGGAAATGTGGTTGCAAGTAGGCTTGATCGCATATGAAAGTTCAAAAGTGTAGTTGGGGGTCATAATATGTAGGAGGAATAATGAAAGAGAGTATCCTCTTATATAGAAGACACTTTAGAAAATGAAGGGATAAGATTGAGAGGTGTAAAAGATAAATGGTTGGCTAGGATTAGAGGGTAGGTAGAGAAAATAAGAAAATAATGAGAGGGTAGGTAATGTAGGAATTAAGAGATGAATGACATGTGTCATGGGTAGAAAAGGCTAATGAATTAATTAAATAAATAAAGATTTATTTAATTAATAGAAGAATTGGGATCAGTAAAATAAATAAAAGTATTTATTTAATTTAGGAAAAGGACAATTTAAATAAATAAATGTATTTATTTAAATGAGAAATAAGGCTAGAAGAGGATAAATGAATTAATTAAATAAATAAAGATTTATTTAATTAATAGAAGAATTAGGCTTAAATAATTAAATAAATAGAGATATTCATTTAATTAGACAGGACAATTTTAGGTGTCTACATTTTGCCCCTCTTTGAGATAATGCAGCTTGTCGCGTTGTTTCAAAGAAGATAAGATAAATTGATACAAAGTTACCCCAAGATGGGAATGATATGCGCCCTCGAGAGATTGGATGAAAATGTTTGAAAAGATCACAAACAATCTCTTGATCAGAAAGAAAGGCTAGAAAGGACTGACAAGATAGGATAAAGTGACAGAGTCACGGGATAAAGAAGACTGACATGGGAGATTAGGGCTAGGGTAATCTATAAGATAGACTACGAGGGAAAAAATTCTCATTGTCATCCACACATCTAAGAGATCAGAGTGCAGAGAGCAGTCAACAATGATAGCATTGGTACACATATTTGATCGCGTTCGTCTATATCAGAGGCCAGCAGATGTAGGAGAGCCAGTGAGTACCACAAAGCCTCCTTGTACCTTGTTGCATTAATTGTTGTCATAAATGCATGCTAGGTAGAGCAATAAATGCGCATTAGGTATGTCTAGAAAAATGTCAAGCGGAGGGGGGGAAAAATGTCAAGGTGCATCTGCATTGGTGCCAGGGGCGTCTGGGTAGGCTAGGCACGTTTGGGTTGGTGCCAGGCGCATCTACAATTTCAGTAGCATTTGTGTTCATTGCGAGCACATCTATGTCTTGTAGGTGCTTCTGTGAAAGACAAGTGTGTTTGTGCAAAGAAAAGGCATGATTATGTGTGTCAGGCGCATCTGTGCAGAGTAGACAAGTTTAGGAAGGATTCAAGCACGTTTGTGTCATGAATGTGCATTTATGTCTTCAAGGCCAAATCAATAGTTCTGTGATAAACATACCCTGTTGATTGGATAAGATGCTGAGAGGATACACTCAAGCAGGTCCTCTAGGGAAGACTAGGGTAGCAGATAGGGCTAGGATTGATAATTTTGTGATAGAACATACGTTGCCAATCGGGAAACTACTCAAGAGGATACACTCAAGAAGAGGCCCTAGGATAGGATAGATCAAGGAACTTTGTGATGAACAGGGAGTACCAAATAAATTGACAATTCTGTGATAGAACATACGTTGCCAATTGGATAAGGCTGAAATTGACAATTCTGTGATAGAACATACGTTGTCAATTGAATAAGCTACTCAAGAGGATACACTCAAGTAGGTTCCCTAAAAGATAGGATCAAAGCAACACTTTGTGATGAACATGGAGTAATACTAGGATAGAAAACAACACTTTGTGATGCATAGGGAGTACCACTAGGATAGGAAGCAACACTTTGTGATGAACAGGGAGTACCACTAGGATAGAGTGCCATATGGTAGATATAAGCACTAAGATAAAAATAAGCACTTTTTGATGAACAAGGAATGCCACTAGGATTAACATAGTTGATTTTCTTGACTGCAAGAGGACCTACCGATGCTGGAGTCATGAGAGAGATTCCTTTCGACTCAGAGTTTGCAAGCAGAGCTGACATTCGAGGATAGAGCAACAGTTTAGGCTATGGGCTTGTGATATATTCTATATGTGTCTGAGTTTTAGGCAAACATGGGATTGCTGACTGCATTAGCTGAGAGATGGCACTCAGAGAAATGCACATTTCATTTGTTGATGGGTGAGATGGGAGTCACCTTGGAGGATGTATACAAGATACTGTGGATATCGATCGTTGGGGAGTTAGTTCCTTACGATTGAGATGGAGAAAAGGATGAACTAAGATGAGTGTTTTAGGATCCAAGACTGGAGATGAGGACTGGACATGTGGCTTGGGATACTATGATAGCTATAGGATTGGCACTACCGGTGGTGCTGGCAGGAGTTCTCAGTGGGTTCCTATGTCCGGACAAGGCGACATGAGGGTTGGCTGTGGGATGGGGGAGGACTTTGGAGACATTGGTGACTGAGCACACCAAGTTTGCATGGGGGCTGTGTCTGCTGGCACACTTGTACTATGAGCTGCATTAGTTTGTGTATCATGGATCAACAAGATTGGGATGCAGAGTGATACTATTGTAGGTATGGGCATATGAGCATCTACCGGTTACATGTTTGATACATTTTAGGGGCAGATGACATGGGCGTAGCTATGTACATTTATTTGATATGATTACATCATGCTGGTTGATTGATGAGATAGACAGTGTGGTATGGAGGTCGTACTTAGACTATGAGGAGTGGGAGGATGATGTAGTGGAGCTATAGTATGTATTCAGGAGCATGTATCTGATAGGGAGGACACCATATGTGATTGAGAGGCAGTTGATAGATAGGGTGTGCAGGCAGTTTGGCATGATACAATGGATGCCATGGGGTGCAGGGATGTATGCACGAACAATGAGGGATCAGGTGCATTTGGAGCCATTGCTTTCTTATGATTAGGCTGTGACACAAATGGTAGAGATGGTTCCCATGCCTTGGGATATATGGGCAGATGTAGAGGATGCAGGGATGGATGCAGAGTATACTGCATATTGGGGAGAGCATCCATTTCCATAGCTGACGGATCCAAGGGAGGTGATAGAGGGAGATGGTGGAGGTGATAGAGATGATAGTGGGGATGGCAGAGGTAGAGGCCGATGGTGGAGGTAGGGTGCAGTGGCAGAGAGGAGAGTGGCTCTGAGGAGAGAGGGTAGAGAGGAGAGACAGGCTCAATAGGCTCATGTAGTGAGGGGTAGAGGTGGATTGCCATTACAAGTGCCAGCAGCGCAGGTTCCCAGATAGGTACAAGTTCCTAGATAGGTAAGGGATGGGGATAGGGATAGGGGCAGCCACTGGAGCAACCACAGGGAAAGGGTGAGGGAAGAGAGGAGGATGAGCTACTATCCTTGAGGGAGACCTGCTAGGGACAGGCAGATGAGATCTAGGATCTGGAGAGGGAGACAACTAGGCTTAGGAGACAGTTGAGGGACACTAAGTGGGAGAGGGATCAGGCTATTCGACACTATATAGAGGCTGAGACAGCACTAAGGGCAGGGAGGCAGGCAACAGGTGACACAGGGACCAGATACGCCTATGTTCTATGGGTAGAGGAGGAGATAGCCTACTAGAGAGACCTATACTATGTAGTGGTGCCACCAGATCAGTGGGATAGGAACTTCCAGAGACCATCACGGACTGCGATGACGTCTGGAGGGAGAGACAAGAGACAGGCATCTAGCGGTGGGGTCATGGGTCCTCCACCACCACTAGATAAAGGGGGTAGGAGAGATGATCCTGGGTGGGTCCTTCTAGGGCTCAGACTCTATCGAGGCTAGCCAGCTTCGAGGGAGGGAGTTCATCATAGCCTTAGAGGGCTCCCTATGTATTAGTGTTGTACCATTTTGTATGATGATGTAGATACCTTCGGGTGATCTTGTAGCCATATGTATTTTGACATCATTGTATCATGACACTTATGATTTTTGATATATATATATATGAGATGATTCATCCTTGCAGGAGCTATATGCATGTGTACTTATGTGATGTTGATTCTATATGTGATGCATACGATATGGATGCAAATATGTACATGAGGAAATGCAATATTTTTTGTTCTTTTATGTTTTATATGTTATTCAAATGCAAATGTGAATGTATGAAATGCAGATGAATATGATAATGCAAATGACTATTTGCATGATGAGAATGAAAAATGTGCTAACATGTGTTGTGTGCAGGATGTGATGCAATTGTGATATCTATATGTATGTAGGAAACACTAATATGTGGTAATGTAGGTGCAGCTACATGAAATGCATATATTTTTGGTGTGTCGTTATACTCAGTCATGTGATAGCAGGCTACACAGACTTGGGAAGGATGATGGAGGTCAATCAAGAAAGGGGAATGGAAGATAGAAGATATGAAAGTAAAAGAGCTTCTTGTGCGTTATCATCATTGAGCTTTATTATGACAAATAGGTTATGACAATCTAGATATATGTTCAACCTAGAAAGTCATTGTAGCAATTTGCATGGAGATCAGATAGTCGCAAACAAAGAATGCCTCAGTTCACACTAAGAGACAAGTCATAGAAGTACTAAGAGACAATCCATATCCTTGGACAAGTCATAGCATTACTAAGAGACAATCCATAGACAACAAAGAAAAATAGGTGACAATACCCCATCCTTGCCTTTCTATTCAAAGACATCCTGGAGATAAAATCTATAGTCAGAGACATCCCAGAAAAGATAAAAGACATGTCACCAAAAACAAAATCAAAAGAAAACCAAGACTCGACACCAACATCCATTGTAGTCCTCAAGTTTAGTGTCTCGTCACTTGTATAAGTCTATTTGATTGTGGTCATAATGTTTACTTTCACAAAAGGATAGATAGCATTGAACCATAATGTTGTCTGAGTCTGTTGAAAGAGTTGATTTGTTGAAAGTCTACTGCTGCTTGTGTGTCATCTGAAGTTGGACGAATCCATGAAATTGATACTTTATTGCAGAGAAGACATAACTTTAATGCAGATATATGATGCAAGTGTTTCTTTATTACGGACTGTGCGCGGATAGACTGAAGGAAACTGGAAGAAACTGTACTCCTCAAAACATGTGAAGCTCTCATTTCCACACCCATCACTAGATGTAGGATTTGCCTTAGCCACAGATAGGAGTTGATTTATTATGGATGGAAAGGTTGTGAGTGTGTGCAAAGTGAAAGGATGGAAATGAAATTGAATCTTGAAGGAGGGAGGAGCCACGTCTCTACGCATGGCGCTGGTGACCCGGTTTTCACCATGGTACTTGCCCAAGGTGCTACCGAAGTGGTTTTCACCATTGGATGAATTTATTTCTTTTTACTTCTTTTTTTTTTCAATTTTTTTGTGTCACAAGGCGCCTATTTGCCAGGTTTTCACCAAGTAACGATTTTTTATTTTTATGATTTTTTTTGTATTTTTGAATTAGGATATTTTGATGAGCTATGTGTAAAACCTGCAAAGGTGCATGTTGTTGATAGGAGCCTCCAAAGGTTCACCCTCTATGGTTGAGAGCTGATATGTACCAGATCCATAGGCTATTGTGATGATGTAAGGACCAAGCCAATTTGGTTCGAACTTGCCCTTCTTCTCTTTGTCTTGTTGATTTTTAGGATTTCTTTGAGAACTAAGTCGCCCACCTCAAATGTACGAGGCTTTACCTTATGATTGTAGCTGCAATGTTCCTTGACTAAATGATGTGTAGCTTGAGTGATTGTCTTCCTTGATAAAGGAATTGAGATAGAATTACTAGCATGTGGACTACACAGGCCCGTATACGTGTCAGCTAAAGAAGCTTGCGCATCTCTGACAACAAAGTCCCATGAGGAAGCTCCATTAAAGGTCCATTATGTATCACCAGAAGGGAAAGGATCTATAGAACAAGTGGATGAGTGATGAAGGCTTATGATTGCGAAAAGAAGTGAAAGTAGGATGGCATGATGGAGAATCAGGATCAACAAGTACTCTTTTTTACTTAAAATTTTAGAACTTTTTCCCCCAATTATTTTAGTATTAGGGAAGATCATCTCTTGGTCTTTTTTCTTCATAGGATTTTTATCCTTGCCTTTGATTTTTGTAGAGTCCAATAGCTTTTTATTTTGATTTAGACTAAATGACTTTTCTTTATTTTTGACTTCTAGATTTTTCTTTTCAAAGCTTGATTTGTGATCCCCAATGAGTAAGGGCTTTTGGAATTCTTGTTGATCCAAGTCTTGGAGAGGAATGAAAATGGAATGAGTGGATGAAATGGTAAAGCTATGTGAGTTCTCAAGAGGACTGGTGATACGCTCAATAGATTCTTCACTAGAACCACTCTTAGGACTATTGAAAGTAAGAGCTACTTGGACCACTAGAGGAGATTTGCATTCAGACTTAGTTGCCACAACACTAGGTGGTTCACACCCAGTTCCTTGGCTTTGCAAACTATTTGTAGGTTGTTCCTATTGACTGAATACCTTAGGAGATATTGGAAGTTGATCAACATGAAATATATATTCACCACATCCCATGTCTTTAATCTTGAACTTTTCTTTGATCTCTGCTTGTTTTGATGTAGAACCTTTCAAGGATTCTAGATCCACATATGCTGATGAAGGAACAACCTATTGATTGTCTGGGATTGTTATTTTTGATCTAAGTCATAGATTGTTGCAATAATTGTGTGGGAACATGATACATCGATGATATGCAGATGGGACTGCGCTCATCTCATGAATCCATGGACATCCTAGCAATATGTTGTATGTGAGATTGAGGTCTAGGACTTGACAAACCACATCCTTTGTAACTGGCCCAACTCTAAGAGGTAAGGTGATTGTGCCTTTGGATGAATGCTCTTCATCATCATATGCCTTGATGGTAATTTTGTTTGTAGCATTCACAACTTCATATGAATATCCCAATTGTATTATTGTGTTCAAAGTACATGTATTGAGACCAACTCCTCCATCTATCAGGACTCATTTTATTCAATGTTTGAGTAGGAAGGCTTCAATGTGTAAAGGTGCATTATGTGGTTGGCTCACAGAGGTGTCATCATCTTTTGTGAATGTAAGGGAGTGTGGAATGGAAAGGTATCCCACCATGGCTTGAAATTGGTCCACGTTCAGATCAGTCTATCAAAGTCAAGTGTCAAGAATGTCTTTATGTGCGGGGGATATGCGTAAAAGTTCAAGGATGGAGATAAGCATGGGTGTCTTCCCTAACTATTCTACAAGGTCATACTCAGGTTTGGTTGATGAGGAAGCAGTGTTTTTAGCTGGAGCACCTTGCAAAGTGACCTTAACTCGACGAGTCATGACATTACATTCAAAGGTAGGTTCGAAAGAAGGTCCAATTCCTTTTAGGACAACTTTAGGTCTTTGGGCAGAATTTTTTAGGCATTTTATCCTTTATGATAATGGTAGAGACATAATTATCCATCCAAATGTGATTAATAGTGGAATCATAGTTATAGGATGCTTTGGTATAGTTAGCCTGGTCATCTATGGCTTTGGCTTTTCCCTTGTCATGTTTTGGGAATGGTTTTTTAAACATCTCATGTTCTTGATTGGATGAGTGTCCCTCGATCTCAATGTCATCTCTATCAATAAGATCTTGTATGGTGTTCTTCAGCCGATGACAATTTCCTGTCTTATGGCCCTTGCTCTTGTGATATTCACAGTATTCATCATTATTCCACTAATTTCATTTGACCTTTGGCTCATATGGAGGCATATCTAGAATTGTTATTATTTTGTTTTCTATTAGCTTCTTGAAAGTTGACTCAAGTGGTTCTCCCAATGGGGTGTATTTTGTTTGTGGTTTTGAAGTTGTTTGAGTATTCACTTGGTTGTTTGTAGAGATCGATCCAGAAAAAATGATTTTAGGTCATATTGTATTGGCATCAACAACACCATCATTGACTGTGTTCTTGTTCTTGTTCCAAAATCATGGCTTGTCCAATTTGTTTTCTTTGAATATTTTGATGACACCTTGCTCAATTAAGACTTTCTCTGTTGCTAATCCTTTTTCAATGACATCCTTGAAGGTGGACAAACAAGATTTTCTTAGATCATAACCAATTTCTCTATGGACATTCTGGGTGAACATCTCTACCATTTGTTTTTGTGGAATTTCACAAGAGCATTTGTTGGCTAGATTCCTCCATCTTTGTAAAAATGATGAAAAAGACTCTCCATCCTTTTGCTTGGTGTTGCACAAAGTAGTGACTGATTGCCTCTGCGAAGTCACCCTATGACTTAATTCCAAGTGGGAGTTGGGTGAACCATTCCATAGCTTGATCACCTAAGATTTATGGGAATAATCTCATCAAATATGTCTCTTCTACTGCTACCTCAATGCAAGCTGTGAAAAACTGTCTTATATGTACCTTATGATCCCCTTTTCCTCTGTACTTATCAAACTTAGGTGTCACAAAGTCTGTAGGAAATGGAGGCATTGGAATTATTTTGTCAAATGGATAGGGACAGATGTCTCTCATTGTATAAGATAGCTTCGGTGTATTTATGTCCTCCATTTTCTTTTGTAAGTCCTTAATTTGTTGTTCCAAATTGTTCTTAGGTGGAGATCAACTTTTTGGACCATATCCCATACCTGAGCCACTGGGTGGGGGCGGAGCATATTGCATATATGGATGATATTGATCATACACATGTTCATATGGAGGAGGTCTATAGTGATGCTGTGTATAAGGACCATTTGGCATAGAGTCATGATGAGGAATGGAATATTTATTTTGTCTATGTATACCATACTCTACAGGCATGTCATGAGTTTGTTCTAATGTGTTGCCCCCAAATTTGACACGGGGTTTCCTTGTGTCCAAATTTTGATCATGCCTTTGGATATCCAATTGTTTTGGTGGTTGGTCCTTATCATTGATATGTGATTGAGTATACTTTTCTTCATAAGACTTCCATAATGGTCTGTGAAGGTGAGTATCATATGCTTGACCATCTGTATGGGGGACCTCAGGTTTTTGAAACAAAGATAAAGGTGATTCTGGCACAAGATGTGGTCCTCTATTGCCTCTACTATTAGGCCTTCTTTGATCCATGTTGAGTTGAGGTTCTTGCAAAGGCTGATGTTCCATTATTTGAGACATGTCAAAATCATGAGGAATCTTGGCTCCACTTTGCACCATTACTTGTAAGAAATACTGTCTATCTCTTCTCATTATTTCCTTAACCAATCGATTAAAACAGGGATCCATAATGGAGTCTTCCACTTCTACTGAATGTACAAAAAAGTTGTCGATATTGTCTTTGTGTGTATCATTGTTGTTTGTATTGTCCATGTTCTCAACATTTGGAATGTTTCTATAGGCATCCATGTCAGGTAATGTGGTATGATTAGAATTGAAAAAGACATCATTGTCATACTCATAGGCACTCATGTTTGCAGACTCTTGAGCTTCTTTAGCTTCTCTCCTAGATATTTTGGAATGGCTTTCAACCATGAACTAGGTCTTGACCAAGATATGTGAGACTAGATGAAGATGGAAAGGTATGGAAGACCAAGAGCTGGATCAAATGTAAATGAATCTAAGGTGTACATGCAATGTCCAAAGTGTAAGACCAAGTATGTATGTAGTAGAGTAGGTGTGACTTCCAAAGAGATGATAGTTTCTCTTGATGAGATAAGTTGACCTTGACTCTAAGTAAGACCAAATGAGACCCAAAGGTGATAGACCTTCATGAGGGACCACTTAGAAAAATGTTATTGTATGTAGTATGTTGACAAAGCAAGATGAGGACAAGCAAGTGACCTTTTGACTCAAGTTTAGACAAATGTGAATGTAATGCAAGATAAAAAGAAATGATGAACTGTGTGAGACCAAAAAATAGGCTGAATGGTAGATGAAAACCTGAAGAGATAACCTAGGAAGCTCAATAAGTTTGAAACTGATTGCTCTTATTTTTGCCAAACTACAAGTTTTCCAATTTTGAATACAGACATGCTTGTATACTTCACAGGCATGACTAAATAACACAGATGCTGTTTAATCCAACACAGACACGTTTTTGAAATTTTATGAATGTAATGTTGCTTAAGAGAACACTGATGCGTTTCTACCCTTCACAGATGCGGCTAAATGACACAGACATGGTTCTATCAGACATAAACGTGTTTCCAAAAACTAAGTGCAATTTTTTCAATTTTGTGAAGTTGCTTGTCGTGACCAAATTTGAATTTTTAACTTTTTTTTTTCTGAGACAAGAGGACACAATGTTGATGAGGACTCAATGTTTGCAAGTGTTTAGACTCAAAATGACTCCAAAGAAAGTGTGTTGTTTGATGTAAAAATATTTTGCATACACTTGAAGGCACAAAAGACACAATGTTTTGATGTTTGATCTTGAATGTTCAAAAGAAGACAAGCACAATTCTTATGGTTGGCCAGGACAATAGTTGTTGATCCCACATGGGGTTTCCCCTGAGCTACGCTATTCAGAGTGGATACTTAGATGCTTGAACTTACTGGCTCCACCCTCGGCACTCACTTCTCAAGGCAGCCAAACATCAGTCCCCACGAAAAATCCTCATGGTGAACTTTGTATCTCTACTAAGAACCATATGTGTGTGGGCCGCTCTAGAGGTCTGACCTCTTACCCCAACAACTAGAAGGATTTTGGCTTTCTAAAACAAAAAGGTGCTAGTAAGGGCATCTACTCATGTGGCCATACATTCAACACTTTCAGCTCTATAAATTTTTGAAGGTTCCCAACCGGTAGGGGTTACACCCTACAACTGATCAAATAAATTTGATCAAATGGGTTTATGGGGAGGCATAGTGTCAGTATGAACTAATAAACACATGTTACCTATGGCTTTCACCATGGATATAGTTATTTATAGTGGTTCGGAAGAGGTGGGTTTTCCTCAATACCAGTTGTGTCATTCTCTCCTCACTAGTAGTCCTAATGACCACACGGGGAGATAGGCTCTCTAGAGATTAAACAAAAAGAGCCTATTGCTGAGTCAAGTGGTTCTCCCTTTTCCTAATAAGATAAAATTATTTATAGTGGTTTTACCCATGGCTTTCACCATGGATATAGTTATTTATAGTGGTTCGGAAGAGGTGGGTTTCCCTCGCTACCATTTGGGTCATTCTCTCCTCACTAGTAGTCCTAATGACCACATGGGGAGACAAGCCCTCTAGAGATTAAACAAAAAGAGCCTATTGCTCAAGACACAAAAGACACTGGTTCAATTTTAGTGCACCAATTGAAGTGTTTGGTAATTTATGAAAACAAGGCACACAAATAAAGATAAAAAACCCTTGCCAAAGTTCTGCAACAAAGATTTGTTAGTAGTTTTGCAATAATACCCCTCCTACAAGCACACAAGTTAGGTAAATTTTAGATCCAAAAGACTTTGTGAAATAGAGGCCTTCGACAAGATGATTCGCTTTCAAGACAAGCTGCACCAATTTTGTTAGCTAGATCACAAGGTGTTAGCCCAGAATAAACTAGATTTGAAATCCAAATGATGAAATAAAGCCTCAAAACTGGATCAAAAACTAAAAAATGCAAGATCTGAAACACAGACCCGATTAAACCTAATGCAGGCACGACATAAAATCACAAACACGCCTAAATCCTTCACAGACGCGCCTAGATAACACAGACGTGACTCCCGAACACAGACACGTCTGAAAGGTGCACAAACATGGTTTGAAAATAGACGTAACCCTGTGATCTACAAAATAAGATAAAATAATGCCGAACATAGATGCGATTACGGAGGTCACAGACGTGGCCGAAAAGCAAAAACGCGGTTCCAGAATGCATAGACGTGAAAAGTTGAAATGTTGTCAAAAAATGTCAGATCCGTAGCTTCAAAAACACAAAATCTGCAACAAAAGATGTTAAATGAAAAAGGGACAAGAGTCCCATCGGGTGTGCCAAAATGTTTATGGTAAAAATGGAATAACAATATTGAAAGACTAAAATGGATTCAACCATAAAACCCTAGCCTAACAACAACAAAGATCCACCATAACATATGAAGATTACCTAATACAATGCAAATTAAATAAAATCACAAAGATTATACCATCACATGTCCAATAGGGTTTGGATCTCCATTCTTATCTCCATTGATCTTGCTTGATATATTTGCTCTCAGATTCTATATGTGCACAAGAGCTCAATAAAGAACGGAAATGTGGTTGCAAGTAGGCTTGATTGCATATGAAAGTTCATAAGCCTAGTTGGGGGTCATAATGTGTAGGAGGAATAATGAAAGAGAGTATCCTCTTATATAGAAGACACTTTAGAAAATGAAGGGATAAGATTGAGAGGTGTAAAAGATAAATGGTCGGTTAGAATTAGAGGGTAGGTAGTGAAAATAAGAAAATAATGAGAGGTAGGTGCAGACACCTAAAATTGTCATGTCTAATTAAATAAATATTTTATTTATTTAATTATCTAAGACTAATTCTTCTATTGATTAAATAAATCCTTGTAGACACCTAAAATTGTCATGTCTAATTAAATAAATATTTTATTTATTTAATTATCTAAGCCTAATTTTTCTATTGATTAAATAAATCCTTATTTATTTAATTAATTCATTTATCCTCTTCTAGCCTTATTTCTCATTTAAATAAATACATTTATTTATTTAAATTATCCTTTGCCTAAATTAAATAAATATCTTATTTATTTAATTATCCCACTTCTACTATTAATTAAATAAATCTTTATTTATTTAATTAATTCATTAACCTTTTCTACCCATGACACATGTCATTCATCTCTTAATTCCTACACTACCTACCTCTTTCATTATTTTATTATTTCTTCCACCTACCCTCTAATCATAGCCGACCTCCTTTTACACCTCTCAATCTTATCCCTCCATTTCATATTGTGTCTTCTATTTAAGGAGATGCCTTCTTCATTATCAAACCCTAATCGACAATTTGGAGGACTTGACTACACTACAATCCTACTTGCAACCACATTCCGTTCTTTGTTGAGCTCTTGTGCATATAAAATCTAAGAGCAAATATATCAAGCAAGATCAATGGAGATAGGAAGAATGGAGATCAAAACCCTATTGGACATGTGATGGTATAATCTTTGTGATTTCATGTGATTTGCATTGTCTTAGGTAATCTTCATATGTTATGGTGGATCTTTGTTGATTGTTAGGCTAGGGTTTTGTGGTTGAATCTATTTAGCCTTTCAATATTGTTATTATTGTTATCCATTTTCATCATATACATTTTGGCATGCCCGGTGGGACTTTTGTCCCTTTGCATTTAACCTCCTTGTTGCAGATCTTGTGTTTTTGAAGTTGCAGATCGGACAGTTTCGGCAGCATTTTCGGTATTTTCGTGTTTGCGCACTTTCGGATCGCATTTTTGATTTTTAGGCGCGTCTGCGACAACTGTATCCGCGTCTGCATTTTGGTCATATTTCATTTTTTACAGGTTCCAGGGAGGCGCGTCTATGTTATAGAAGAGCGTCTGTGTCGTTTTCACCCGCGTCTGCGTACAGAAAGCACATCTGTGGTTTCTAATCGCGTCTGTGTCTCACAGAACCGCGTTTCTGTTTCTGAGTCGCATCTGTGTAGGAGGTAATCGTGTTTGTGTATTGCCTGTTTCAAAATTTTGAAAATTTTATTGATTCGGTTTCGGATTTTGCATTTAGGGTTTCAGATCTGGTTTATTTTTGGACTAACATTTTTAGATCTAGCTAACACAATTGGTGCAGCTTGCCTTGGAAGCTAAATCATTTGGTTGAAGGCCCCTATTTTCACAAAGTCTTTTGGGTTTTTAAAAATTTACCTAACTTGTGTGCTTACAGGAAGGGGTGATTATTTCAAACAACCCAAACTACTAACAACTCTTTGTTGCAGGTCCTTGGCAAGAGTTTTTGATTTTTATTGTGTGTCTTATTTTCATAGACTAGCAAACACTTCCATTGGTGCACTAAAATTGAATCATTGTCTTTTGTGTCTTGAGCAATAGGCTCTTTTTTTTTAATCTTTAGAGGGCCTGTCTTCTCGTGTGGTCATTAGGACTACTAGTGAGAAGAGAACAACCCAAGTGGTAGCGAGGAAAACCCACCTCTTCCGAACCACTATAATCAAATGTATTCATGGTGAAAACTATGAATAACGTGTGCTGATTAGTTCATACCGACACTATGTCTCCCCATAAACCCGTTTGATCAAATTTATTTGATCATTTGTAGGGCGTAACCCCTACCGGCTGGGAGCCTTCTGTATTTACAGAGTTGAAAGTGCTGCATGTATGGCCACATGAGCGGATGCCCTTTTTTTTTAGAGGCCCAAATCCTTCTAGTTGTTGGGGCAGGAGGTCGGACCTCTGGTAGCGGCCCACACACATACGGTTCTTAGTAGAGATACAAAGTTCGCCATGAGGAGTTTTCATGGGGACTGATGCTTGGCTGACCCGAGAAGTGAGTGCCGAGGGTGGAGCCAGTGAGGTCAAGCATCTAAGTATCCGCTCTGAATAGCGTAGCCTCGGGGGTAAAACCCCATGTGGGATCAACAACTATTGTCTTGGCCAGCCATAAGAATTGTGCTTGACTTATGTTAAACATTCAAAACATTCAAGACCAAACAACAAAACATTGTGTCTTTTGTGTCTTCAAGTGCATGCAAAGCAATTTTACATCAAACAACACACTTTTCTTGGAGTCATTGTCAGTCTAAACATTTGCAAACATTGAGTCCTCATCGACATTGTGTCCTCTTGTCACGAAAAATAGTCAAACAATCAGATTGAGTCACAACAAAACAACTTCATAGATTGGAAAAATTGCACAAAATTTACAGAAACACATCTGTGTCTGTTTTAACCGCGTCTGTGTTGTCTAGGTGCGTCTGTGAAGGGCAGAATAACATCTGTGTTTATAACAGCGTCTGTGTTGAATATAAGAACGTCTATGTCGGGTAACTGCGTCTGTGCAGTATACAATCGCGTCTGTGTCCAGAATTGAAAAGCTGTTACAGTCCAGCAAACATAAACAGGAAAATCTCAGAATCGCGTCCGTGTTAAACTGAGTAGCGTCTGTGTCAGGAAACCGTGTCTATGAAGTATACAGTCGCGTCTGTGTCCAGAATTGAAAAACTGTTATAGTCCAGCAAGCAAATACAGTCAGTTTCGGAAATCTTGAGCTTCCTAGGTCATCTCTCTAAGGTTTCATTTAGCATTCAACTTGTCCTTGGGTCTCACAAAGTCCATCATTGCTTTACATCTCTCATTACATTCACATTTGTCTAAACTTGAGTCAAAAGGTCACTTGCTTGTCCTCATCATACTTTGTCAACATACTACATACAACAACACTTTGCTAGGTGGTCCCTCATCAAGGTTTCTTACCTTTGGGTCTCATTTGGTCTTACTTAGGGTCAAGGTCAGCTTACCTCATCAAGAGAAACTATCCTCTCTTTGGAAGTCACACCTACTCTACTACATACATACTTGGTCTTACACTTTGGACATTGCAAGTACATTTCAGACTCATTTACATTTCATCCAACTCTTGGTCTTCCATACTCTTTCCATTTTTCATCTAGTCTCACACATCTTGGTCAATACCTAGTTCATGGTTGAAACCCGTCTTCAAAAATCTAGGAGAGAAACTAAAGAAGCTCAAGAGTCTGCAAACATGAGTTCTTATGAGTATGACAATGATTTATTTTTCAATACTGATCACACTACATTGCCGGACATGGATGTCTATAGAAACAATCCAAATGTTGAGAACATGGACACTACAAGCAACAATGCTACACACAATGACAATTTGGACAACTTATCCATACATTCAGTAGATGTGGAAGAATCCATTATGAATCCCCATTTCAATCGATTGGTTGAGGAAATAATGAGGAGGGATAGACAATACTTCTTACACATGATGGCACAAAGTGGAGCCAAGATACCTCATGATTTTGACATGTCTCCAATAATGGAACATAGACCTTTGCAACAACCTCACTCCAACATGGATGAAAGAAGACCTAATAGTGGAGGAAATAGAGGACCACACATGGTACTTGAATCACCATCAGCTTTGCTTCAAAAACTAGAGGTCCCACATACACATGGTCAAACATATGATACTCACCTTCGCAGACCATTATGGAAGTCTTATGGAGAAAAATATGCTCAATCACATATCAATGCTAAGGATCAACCACCAAAGCAATGGGATATTCCAAGGCATGCTCAAAATTTGGACACAAGAAAGCCTCATGTCAAATTTGGGGGCAACACAATGGAACATGACATGCCTGTAGAGTATGGTATACATGCACAAAATAGATATGGTGTTCCTCAACATGAATCTATACCAAGTGGTCCATATACACAGCATCACTATAGACCTCCTCCATATGAACATGTGTATGATCAATATCATCCATATATGCAACATGTACCTCCTCCAATGGGTACCTCAAACATAGGATATGGTCCAAGAAGTCGATCTCCACCTAAGAGCAGTTTGGAACAACAAATCAGGGACTTACAAAAGAAAATGGAGGACATAACTGCACCAAAGCCAACATACACAATGAGAGACATATGTCCTTATCCATTTGACAGGAGCATTCCAATGCCTCCTTTTCCTACATATTTTGTGACGCCTAAATTTGACAAATATAGAGGAAAAGGGGATCCTAAGGCACACATAAGACAGTTTTTCACAGCTTGCATTGAAGTAGCTTCAGAAGAGACATATTTGATGAGATTATTCCCACAAAGCTTGGGTGATCAAGCTATGGAATGGTTCTCCCAACTACCACCTGGTATTAAGTCATGGGGTGACTTAGCAGAGGCATTTATTCAACATTTCTCCTATAACATAGAGACAGACATATCAGTCACTACTTTGTGCAATACTAAGCAAAAAGAGGGAGAATCTTTTGCATCATTTTTACAAAGATGGAGAAATCTAGCCAGCAGATGCTCTTGTGAAATTCCACAAAAACAAATGGTAGAAATGTTCACCCAAAATGTTAATAAAGACATTGGCTATGATCTAAGGAAAGCTTGTTTGTCTACCTTCAAGGACGTCATTGAAAAGGGCTTAGCAATAGAGAAGGTCCTAATTGAGCAAGGAGTCATTAAGATATTTAAGGAAAACAAAGATGACTTTATAGGAAAAGAATAACCAAGATTTTGGAATAAAAACAAGAACATAGTCAATGATGGTATTGTTGATGCCAACACGGTGCGACCCAAATTCATCTTTTTGGGATCAAGTTCTACAAACAATCAAGTGAATACTCAAACAACTTCCAGGTCATGAAGGAAGTACACTCCTTTGGGAGAACCACTTGAGTCAGTCTTCAAAAAGCTGGTGGCAAACAAGGTGATCACAGTTCCAGATTTTCCCCCTTATGAACCAAAGGTCAAACCAAATTGGTGGAATGATGATGAGTATTGTGAATTTCATAAAAGAAAGGGTCATAAAATAGGTAATTGTCATTGATTGAAGAATATTGTGCAAGATCTCATTGATAGAGGTGACATTGAGATTGAGGGACACTCATCCAATCAAGAACATGAGATGTTTAAGGAACCATTCCCAAAGCATGACAAGGGAAAAGCTAAAGTCACAGATGATCAAGCCAACTATACTAGAGCACCTTACAACTATGATTCAATTATCAATCATATCTCGATGGAAAATCATATCTCTACTATTACCATCAAGAACAAAAACCCTGAGAACCCTCCTCAGCGACCCAAGATTGTCCTAAGAGGTGTTGGATCTTCTTCCGAACCTACTTCTGAATGTCATGTTACAACTCGTCGAGGTAAAATTACTTTGATAGGTGCTTCAACTAAAAACACCGCTTCTTCATCTACCAAACCTGAGTATGACCTTGTAGAATAGTTAGGGAAGACACCTGTTCTCATCTCCATCCTTGAGCTCTTACACATATCCCCCGCTCATAAAGCTATTCTTGACAAAATCTTGAGAGACACCGCCGTTCCTACTGATCTGAACATGGACCAGTTTCAAGCCATGGTGGGATACCTTTCCATTCCACATTCCCTTACATTCATAGAAGCCGATGACGCCTCTGTAAGTCACCCACACAATGCACCATTACATATTGAAGCCTTCATACACAAACATCGAATAAAGCGAGTCCTGATAGATGGAGGAGCTGGTCTAAACATTTGTACATTGAGCACCATTAAACAATTGGGATATTCCGATAAATCTGTGAATTCAATAAATCAAATCACCATCAAGGCATATGATGATGAAGAACGCTCATCCAAGGGCACGGTCACCTTACCTCTAAGAATTGGGCCAGTCACAAAGGATGTGGTTTGTCAAGTCCTGGATTTAGATCTCACTTATAATATATTGCTAGGACATCCTTGGATTCATGAAATGAGGGCAGTCCCATCGACATATCACCAATGCATTAAGTTTCCTCACAATGGAGTCGAGGTAACAGTTAACGACAATCCTAATCCGTTCATATATTGCAATAACTTGAGATCACATACTGAGATCATCATTCCCAGTAATCGTGAAGCTATTCCTTCTTCGGCATACATTGACCCTGAGTCATTGAAACCTTCGACATCAAAACAGGGTGAACTTAAAGGCAGATTTCAGGATAGAGGCATGGGAGAATACACTTTAAATTAGACCATGTATTTACGACAAGTCATGAGCTCTCCAAAAGAATATGGAAGGCCACATCCTAACAAGCAAACATCCATCATGATGCTCAAATGGGACCCTACTACCTTTCAAAGATGGGGCGAACTAGAAGAGGAAGGTTTATACAAAATGCTCTACAAAGACATTGAAGATGACACACAGGATCAGATCAATATACCCTATGAGAAATATGGCAAAGGCTTCAAGATTCTACAAAAATTTGGGTATGATGGAAAAAGCCCTCTTGGGTTACGAAAAGAAGGCATTATGGAGCCCTTACAACCTGAATTGACTGTAAAAAGGGAACGCTCGAAGGGACTTGGTTTTCTGACTTCCAAGATCCACACTAAAAGGACAGAAGAGGCATCACGAATCAAAATTGCCAAAATTCAACAAGAGGATCGCTATTCCACAGACTCCAACGAATGGGAATGGGGTTCAGACAAATCCTCCAGTGACTATGAGCTCACCGAGACATTCAGAGAGCCAGATGAACCCACAGAAGAGGAAGAGTTTTATAACAAATTCAGAGTTGGTCAAGAAACAACCCATGAGGATTCCACACAGTCTTCGTCTCAAGGTTCTAGGTTGAAATCACATAGGATGAGAACACCTATTCCGGAATGCACTACTAGTGATGACAATTTAGATTCATTCGCGATCAAGACTGATGAGGAGAGTGCCATCAATGACCTCGATAATTACCTTGACATACCCAAATATAACCACATCTTTACTCTTAGCCCCGCTAACTTTGAAGACATTGACGGCCTTCCCCTTGTTCACCAGTAACTCATTGACTGGGATCATGAAGGACCTGCACAATTAGATACATTTCAAAATGATGAAGCTTTTATTGACTATCTAGGCATACGAAACGATCTTCCCCCTGGAGACCATAAAGCGGGATACACCATAGAACTCAATAGCATGGCATATTTTGGTGAGGGTGTCGGACCTTCCAGTCGTAAAAATGTGAAAATAAGAACAAATCAAGGGTCTTATGGCGAAAACCACATTGTGGCGCTATCTGACCCCAAAAAAGTAAAAAGAAAGGACGTATCTGAGGGTGAAAACCTCTTTGAGGCGCCCGAAGATGGAAGGCTCGACATTCTCCCAGCATCATATGAGGAAAAATCATCCATGTTGGTAGAGGAGACTATCAAAACAAACATCGGTACAGAAGAGGTTCCACACAACATATTCCTAGCTCAATCACTGATAGAGTCTGAAAGGTCAAAATTCATAAGTTTCTTCAAAGAGCGACAAATCAACTTCGCCTGGTCATACGCTGATATGCCTGGATTGGATCCGGATTTGGTAATGCATCATCTGACAGTCAAACCGGGGGCAAAACCAGTAAAACAGAAATTAAGAAAAATGCATCCACAAGTGGCATTACTAGTCAAAGCAGAACTTGAGAAATTACTCGATGTCGGCTTCATACGTCCAATTGATTATCTTGAATGGATCTCTAACTTGGTACCTGTCAGTAGACTAGATCGCAGCATCAGAATTTGCATAGATTTCAGAGACATCAACAAAGCTTGTCCAAAGGATGACTTCCCATTACCAAACATTGACTTGATTGTTGATCTCACAGTAGGTCATGAAATGCTATCATTAATGGATGGATTCTCTGGCTATAATCAAATAAGAATTGCACTCGAGGATCAACATAAAACAACATTTACTTGTCCATGGGGAACTTTCTGCTAGAATGTCATGCCATTCAGGCTAAAGAATGCAAGTGCTACATATCAAAGAGCTATGACTACTATCTTTCATGATCTCATGCACATAACTGTGGAAGATTATGTTGACGACCTCTTGGTCAAATCAATAGACAGAAATACACATTTGGACATACTTTCAGTTGCCTTTGATCGATTGGAAAAATACAAAGTAAGATTAAACCCTAAGAAATGTGTCTTTGGAGTAACCTCCGGGAAGCTCCTAGGATTCATTGTATCCAAAAGAGGAATTGAAGCAGATCCAGCAAAAGTCAAAGCTATCTTGGAAATGCAACCACCAAGAAATATCAGTCAACTTCGATCCTTACAAGGCAGACTCCAGTCCATCTGAAGATTCATAGCACAACTAGCAGATAAGTGTAATCCTTTTTAGCACCTACTACATAAAAACATCAAATTCAAATGGGATGACAACTGTCAATAGGCTTTCCAGACGCTCAAAGATTATCTTCTAAATCCGCCAGTTCTGATGCCACCAGTTCCAGATCAACCACTGTTATTATACATTTCAGCTACTCGAACAGCACTGTGGGCACTCTTAGCGCAACAAATCACTGAAGGCAAGGAAAAAGCAGTATACTATATCAGTTGCACATTAGTGGGATACAAGCTAAACTACATACCAATTGAGCATGCATGTCTGGCTGTGGTCTTTGCTTCACAGAAATTACGACATTACATGCTTACTCATAAGACAAAGTTAGTTGCAAGGATAGATCCGTTGAAATACCTTCTCAATAAAGCAACGCTTACTAGGCGACTGGCCAAGTGGGTAATGATACTAAGTGAATTTGACATCGAGTATGTGGACCGAAAAGCAATAAAAGGACAAGCCATCGCAGATCAATTAGTAGATGCTCCCATGATAGATGATGTTCCTCTAAGTTCAGAATTTCCAGATGAATCCATTTTAATAGTGTCATATGCAAAGCCATGGCAACTGTACTTCGATGGCTCATACACACAGCATGGGGCAGGAGCTGGCATCCTCTTTATAACTCCTCAAGGGGATTCTATACCAAAATCATACCGCTTATCATTTCCTTGCACTAACAATATAGCGGAATATGAGGCATTAACAACAGGATTATGAATTGCAGTTCAATGGAAGATCCAGGAACTTCGTGTTTTTGGAGACTCCCAACTTGTTATCCATCAAGCAACTGGTGATTATCAAACAAAAGATGAAAAGTTAATGCCTTATAAACAAATGGTCGATGATCTGAAACAACACTTTACAAAGATAGACTTTGAGCAGATACCAAGAGAGCAGAATCGCGCCGCAGATGCCATGGCTACGATTGCTTCACTGATAGATTTACCTCCAAACGAGACCTGCTATGAGTTCTTGGTGGATAACCTTTTGGTCCCTTCATATGAGATAATGCCTACTGAGATGATATGTGTTGTCGGTCCCGAATCCCAGTTATATGGTTCCATTTTCACATACCTTCGTGACAATACTTTACCTCCTGATCTATCAAATAACTAACGTCGCACTTTCATTCGCCAATCCTCTCGATATGTCATTTTAGCTAACATCCTATACCAGCGAGGTCTAGACGACACTCTTCTTAGATGTTTAGAAAGGGACGAAGCTCAGATTGCGTTACGGGAAGTGCATGAAGGGATATGTGGTCCACATGCTAGTGGTCCTACCTTGGCCAAGAAACTCATTAGGACTGGATATTATTGGCCCAATATGGAAAAAGACTCATATCAGTTTGTCAAGAAATGTAAGAAATGTCAAATTCATGGAGACCTCATACATGCGCCAACACAAGAACTACAACCACTTGCGTCTCCTTGGCCCTTTTGTTAGTGGGGACTCGATCTCATAGGCAAGATTCACCCTCCTTCCTCTAATGGTCATAAATTCATTATCATAGCCATAGAGTATTTCACAAAATGGATTGAAGTCGTGCCTCTCACACAAGTCACTGGAAAACAGATTGCTACCTTCATCCTTAACTATATCATTTGCCGATATGGTATTCCTGTTTCCATTATCACTGACAATGGGCGTCCCTTCAAAAATCAGGATGTTCGCGAACTCTGTGACCGCTTCCATATTTCCCATCATTTCTCCACACCGTATTACCCCCAAGGTAATGGCCAAGCTGAGGCGTCTAATAAAACAATCCTTAAAATCCTCAAGAAGACAGTCGACGATGTTGGTCGTAATTGGCATATTCAACTTAATCCTGCACTTTGGGCCTACCACACAAGCGTCCGTACACCTATAGGAGCTACACCCTATTCACTAGTTTATGGTTCTGAAGCCATCTTGCCTATTGAGGTTGAGTTACCCTCTTTACGGGTCTCTTTGCAAAACATCATCACTGATGAAGATTACAGGGTCTCTCGCTTACAAGAACTGGAACTGCTAGATGAATGGAGACAAATTGCTTTTAATCATCTCAAGGCTTACCAACAATGAATGAGTCGCAGCTACAATCACAAGGTCAAGCCTCGCACATTTGAGGTAGGTGACTCGGTTCTCAGAGAAAACCCCAAAAATCAACAAGACAGAGAGAAGAAGGGCAAGTTCGAACCAAACTGGCTTGGTCCCTACATTATTACAGCAGCATATGGATCTGGTGCATATCAGCTTTCAACTACAGAAGGTTTACCTTTGGAGGATCCTGTCAATAGCATGCACCTTCGCAGGTTCTACACATAGCTCTTCAGAGTATCCTAATTCAAAAATACAAAAAAAATCAAAAAAATTAAAAAATAGAAAAAAAAAAATTCTAAAACAAAAAACTCGTCACTTGGTGAAAACCTAGCAAACAGGCGCCTTGTGACACAAAAAAAAAATTGAAAAATAGAAAAAAGTAAAGAGAAATAATTTCGTCCAACGGTGAAAACCACTTCGGTGGCGCCCTGGGCAAGTACCATGGTGAAAACTGGGTCACCAGTGCCATGCGTAGAGACATTGCTCCTCCCTCCTTCAGGATTCTCTTTCATCATTTTACTTTGCACACACTCACAACCTATTCATCCATAATAAACTTACCCATTTCCATCATGGCTTGTTATTGATCTACCCCAGATTGGTTAGCCATTCATAATAAACCTCCCTTTCCATCAATAATAAATCAGATCCTATCTGTGGCTAAGGCAAATCCTACGTCTAGTGATGGGTGTGGAACTGAGAACATCACATGTTTCGAGGATTACAGTTTCTTCCAGCTTTCTTCACTCTATCCGCGCACAATCTGCAATAAAGCAACATTTGCATCACAGATCCGCAATAAAGTATCAGTTTTGTGGATTCAGTCAGTTTCAGATGAGACATAGCAGCAACAATGGGCTTCAACAAATCAAATCTTTCAACAGACTCAGACAACATTATGGTTCAGTGCTATCTATCCTTTCTGTGAAAGTAAACATTGTGACCACAATCAAATAAGACTTATACAAGTGACAAGAGATACTAAACTTGAAGACTACAGTGGATGTTGGTGTCGAGTCTTAGTTTTCTTTTGATTTCATCTTTTTTGGTGACATGTCTTTTAGCTTTTCCGGGATGTCTTTGACTAGAGATTCTATCTCCAGGATGTCTTTGACTAGAAAGGCGAGGATGGGGTATCGTCACCTATTTGTATTTGCTGTCTGTGGATTGTCTCTTAGTAATGCTATGACTTGTACAAGGATATGAGGACACTGTGAGTCTAGTGTGAACTGGGGCATTCCTTGTTTGTGACTGTCTTATCTCCATGCAAATAGGTACAATGACTTTCTGGGTCCAACATATGCCTCGATTGTCATAACCTATTTTGCCATAATAAAGCTCAATGATGATAACGCAAAAGAAGCTCTTTCACTTTCATATCTTCTATCTTTCATCCCCCCTTTCTTGATTGACTTCCATCATCCTTCTTGAGTCCGTGTAGCCTACTATCACATGACTAAGTATAATGACACACCAAAAAAAAAACATTTGCATTTCATGTAGTTTCACCTGCATTACCACATATAAGCATTTCATACATACATATAGATATCACAACTGCATCACATCCTGCACACAACACCTGTTAGCACAGTAATCATTTGCATTATCATATTCACATGCATTACATACATTTACATTTGCATTGGCATTTTTAAAACATAAAAGAACAAAAATATATTGCATTGCATCATATACATATTTGCATCCATATCATAAGCATCACATAAGAACATCTCATCACATAGGTACAGATGCATATAGCTACCGCAAAAATGAATCATCTCATATATATATATAAAGTGTCATGATACAATGATGTCAAAAATACATATGGCTACAATCACCCGTAGGTGTCTACAATACAAAAGAATGGTACAACACTGATACAATGGGAGCCCTCTATGGCTATGATGAACTCCCTCCCTCGGAGCCACCTGGCCTCGGTGGAATCTAAGCCCTTGAAGGACCTGCCCCAGGATCATCCCTCCTGTCTCCTCTATCTGGTGGTGGTGGAGGACCCATGACCCCACCACTAGATGCCTACCTCCTTCGACTCCCTCCCGTAGCTGTCGCTGTACGCGACGGTCTATGGAAGCTCCTCGCCCGCTGATCTGCTGGCACTGCACCGTAGTAGAGGTCCCTCCAGTACCCTATCTCCTCTCCGGCCTATAGGACATATGCATATCCTGCCCCTGTGTCCTCCGCTGCCTGTCTCCCTGCCCTCAACACTGTCTCAGCCTCTATATAGCGCTGGATAGCCTGATCTCTCTCCCACTTAGTATCTCTGAGCCTCATCCTGAGCCGATCTCTCTCTCTCTCCAACTCCTGTATCTCATCTGCTTGGCCCTGGCAGATCTCCCTGAGCTCAATCAGCTCATCCTCCTCTGGGTCAACCCCCTCTGCCTCTGCCTATGGTTCCTCCTCTGTGGGTGCCTGCCCCTGTACCTGTACCCGTACTGGTGCCTGTACGGGTACCTGTCCCTATCTCTGTCCCTACTCCTATGCCTGTACTGGCACCTATCCCTGTACCTATCCCTATCTCTGTACCTGCCTGGGACCCTTTGCTGCTGGTACCTGTAGGGGCAATCCACCGTGACCCCTCACCACCCGAGCCTACCTCTCCTCCCCACCCTCCCTCCGAGGTGAAACTCGCCTCTCTCCCACTACTCCTCTCCTCCTCCGTCGGCCTCTGCCCCCATTGCCTCCTCCATCATCATCCTCCTCACCACCACCATCTCCCTCCAGTGCCTCTCCTAGATCTGTCAACCGTGGGAATGGATGCTCGGCCCAATACACTTTATACTCTGCATCCATCCTGGCATCCTCAATCTCAGGCCACATGTCCCAAGGAAGAGGTATCATCTCCACCAGCTGAGTCACTGCCTGATCATACGATAGTAGTGGCCCAAACTGTGCCTGATCTCTGACGGTGCAAGCATACACGCCTGATCCCCGGGGCATCCTCTGAATCCGGCCAAACTGTCGGCCAATCCTGTCCACCAGCTGCCTCTCCAGCACATAGGGTGTCCACCCAATCAAGTACCTGCTCCGAAAGGTGTATGGTAGCTCCACTGCGTCATCCTCCCACTGCTCGTAGCCTAGATAAGGTCGCCATATGACCTCATCAATGTCATCAATCACCCGTCGCTAGTACTCTAGCCTGCCAATCCGTGGCTGCGAGGTGATCATATCGTACAGGTGCACAAAACTATGTCCATGTCCCTTGCCTCTGAAGTGTATCGGCCTCGTCACTAGCAGATGCTCATAAGCCCAAACCTGCAATAGTGTCACCCCGCAGCCCAATCCAACTGATCCATGATACACAAACTGATGTAGCTCATAGTACAAGTATGCCAGCACACACGGTCACCAGGCATATCTGGTATGCTATGTCATCAGCATCTTCAGTGCTCCCCCCAGCCCACAGCCAATCCCCATGTCTCCCTATCTGGACACAGGAAACCATTGATAGCTCCTCCGATCACCGCTGGCAATGCTAAACCTATGGCTATCATGGTATCCCAGGCCATGTGTCCTGCCCTCATCTCCAATCCAGGGTCCTGAAACACCCGTCTCAATGCCTCTCTATCACCATCTCGATCGTATGGGATCAGCTCCCCATCGATGGACACCCGCAGAATCCTGTATACATCCTCCAGGGTGACTGTCATCTCACCCATCGGCAAATGGAATGTGCACATCTCAGAGTGCCATCTCTTAGCCAATGCAGTCAGCAAACCCATGTTTTCCCGAAACTCAGGCACATACAATATATGTCTCAGACCCATCTCCTCGATGGCAGCTCTATCCTGAAATGACAACTCAGGTCGCAACCTCTGCGTCGACGGGAATCTCTCCCATGACTCTAGCATCGGCAAATACTCTTGCAGTCAAACAAATCAATCATGTCAGTCATAGTGGCATTCACTGTTTATCACAAAATGCTACTCGTTATCTAAATGCACATGGCTATTCATTCTAGTGACACTCACTGTTCATCACAAAGTGTTACTATCTATCCTAGTGGTACTCCCTATTCATCACAAAGTACTACGTGTGTGACACTCCCTGTTCATCACAAAGTGTTACTCACATTTGCACTCCCTATTCATCACAAAGTGCTGCTCTATCTTGGTACTCACTGTTCATCACAAAGTGCCTTGATCTATCCTAGTCTTCTCTAGAGGACCTGCTTGAGTGTATCCTCTCAGCAGCTTATCCAATTGACGGCGTATGTTCATCACAGAACTGTCGACTTGACCTAGAAGATGCAAATTCATACTTTTTAAATGCAAACACGCTTACATGATGCAAACGCTTTTAAAGACTACACAGATGCGCCTGTCTGACACAGACGCGCCTACCGGACACAGACGTGCCTATGCTTTGCATAGACGCGGCTATCTGACACAGACGTGCCTTCTTGGCACAAACGCGCCTGAACAACACAGACGCGGCTGCATTTAACACAGACGCAGGTCCAGACACAAACGCACCTGGCACAAACACAGACGCGCCTGGCGGACATAGACGCTCTTGGCACCAACGCAGATGCGCCTGGACATTTTTTGACACTTTTTGGACCCTAGTCTAAGCGCATTTATTGCTCTATTCGACATGCATTAATGACAAAATTAAATGCATCAAAGTACGAGGAGGTTTGGCAGTACTTACCGGCTCTCCTGCCTCTGCTGGCATCTGGAATCGACGAACGCAGTCGAATCTGTGAGTGAAAGCCATCGCTGTTGACTGCTCCTGCTCTATTTTCGCTCTGCAATATGCTCTTGTGGATGCGTGGATGACAATGAGGATGTATTTTCCCCTGTGGTCTATCTTATAGCCTACCCTAGCCCTCGCCTTCATTTTCTGAGTCAGTCTTCATTATCCCGTGACTCTGTCACTTTATCCGGTCTGTCCATTCTAGCCTTTCTTTCTTATCGAGAGATTGTCTGCAATCTTTTCAGACATTTTCATCCAATCTCTCGAGGGGGCATATCATTCCCATTCTGGGGCAACTCTGTATCAGTTCATCTTATCTTCTTTGAAACAACATGACAAGCCGCATTGTCTCAAAGAGGGGCAAAATGTAGACACCTAAAATTGTCATGTCTAATTAAATAAATATTTTATTTATTTAATTATCTAAGCCTAATTCTTCTATTGATTAAATAAATCCTTATTTATTTAATTAATTCATTTATCCTCTTCTAGCCTTATTTCTCATTTAAATAAATACTTTTATTTATTTAAATTATCCTTTGCCTAAATTAAATAAATATCTTATTTATTTAATTATCCCACTTCTACTATTAATTAAATAAATCTTTATTTATTTAATTAATTCATTAACCTTTTCTACCCATGACACATGTCGTTCATCTCTTAATTCCTACACTACCTACCTCTTTCATTATTTTATTATTTCTTCTACCTACCCTCTAATCATAGCCGACCTCCTTTTACACCTCTCAATCTTATCCCTCCATTTCATATTGTGTCTTCTATTTAAGGAGATGCCTTCTTCATTATCAAACCCTAATCGACAATTTGGAGGACTTGACTACACTACGATCCTACTTGCAACCACATTCCGTTCTTTGTTGAGCTTTTGTGCATATAAAATCTGAGAGCAAATATATCAAGCAAGATCAATGGAGATAGGAAAAATGGAGATCAAAACCCTATTGGACATGCGATGGTATAATCTTTGTGATTTCATGTGATTTGCATTGTCTTAGGTAATCTTCATATGTTATGGTGGATCTTTGTTGATTGTTAGGCTAGGGTTTTGTGGTTGAATCTATTTAGCCTTTCAATATTGTTATTATTGTTATCCATTTTCATCATATACAGTAGGTAATGTAGGAATTAAGAGATGAATGACATGTGTCATGGGTAGAAAAGGCTAATGAATTAATTAAATAAATAAAAATTTATTTAATTAATAGAAAAGTGGGATCAATTAAATAAATAAAAGTATTTATTTAATTTAGGAAAAGGACAATTTAAATAAATAAATGTATTTATTTAAATGAGAAATAAGGCTAGAAGAGGATAAATGAATTAAATAAATAAAGATTTATTTAATTAATAGAAGAATTAGGCTTAAATAATTAAATAAATAAAGATATTTATTTAATTAGACAGGACAATTTTAGGTGTCTACACCGGGTACATGGATTTTTAGGACTAAAAGCTGCATACGCAGTCACTCTCCTAAAAACACCGTGTACGCGGTATCTTTGCTTTAGACATAGGGACAACGGACCTAAGCGTGTACGTGGTGATTTCAAATTTTAATACTGCGTATGCACTTCTTGTTTTTTCATATTTTTTTTAGGTGGTGTCCACTTTTCTGACCACCATCTTTGTGCACATACCCTAGGTTCAATCTTAACTGATATTGTTCAAGCTTGTCAAAGATCTTGCCCAAGATGTTCAAATGTTCTTTCCTTGTATGAGATTTTGTAAGTATGTCATCTACACAATCTTCCATAAATGTATGCATCATGTCATGGAAACTTATTATCATGGCCCTTTGATAAGTTGCTCCTACATTTTTAAGCAGAGTTTACTTTAGTGGTGAATATTCACCAATGGCGAATTTTTCACGTCGACCATGTCGGAAATGGCAAATATTTTGTACCATTTGGGGGTGGTCATGTCGCCAGAACATTATCAATTTCCGTCATAGTCACGGCCTGATCGCCATAAGTTTTATGCAAATAAATGTTTCTATGCGATGATTTCGTCAATACAATATATGGTGGACACACGGTAAATTTAATTGTTTCGCCTACACTCTTTGAGGTTGCCTTAATAGATGACCTTAATTCGCCTATAGGCATGTGAAGATTTGTTAGCCAGGGGGACCCAATTCGCCTGACATCTTGCCAACGCGTGTCTCCATTCACCTCAACTTTCGCCAACTATATTGTATTCGGCTATTATTTGGATGACTTATAGTCACCTCAAAAATTACATAAGTCATATTTGGACAACCTATAATCGCCTTGAAAATTACATAAGTCATGTTATAGTTACGCGAGATTCGCCAAATATTTGTATACCATATAAAATTCCCGTGGAATTCGCCATATAAGGATTGGTATAAATACATGCAAAGATCAGATCTATCTCAATATCTCAATACAATTTGGTGGGTTCTAGGCTCTGAATTTTGATCAATAGCCAAGTTTTAGAACAAGGAAAATCATTGTTGTTGAGTCGTTGACTGTATTGGCGACTACTAGTGACCTAAAGCCTAAAGGTGAGCGATCATATTTTTGAAGTGGTATATTATACATTATAGCCTATTATTGCTTCTTTAGCAAATTGATATTTTTTTGGCAGCCTTTATTTCATTGGAGATGTCGAATAGGAAGAGGGGTAGGAAACCTACAAGTGGAGAAGGCCAGGAGAGGCCAACAAAAAGTAGAACGTTGTCTTCGTACTTCGGCATTGGATGTGAAAATCAGGAAGGTACATCATCACAAGTATAAGTACAAAATTCACCACCTGCACTGCATGTTGAAGACGACGGCGAACCTGATATCTCAGATCAGGATGATCTTGAAGAAGATTATCTGGTAGATACCCAAGTTAGTTGGAATGATATAATCGACTTGGGTGATAATGCCATTGATGATAATGCATAGAAGGGGAAAAGAATAGCCATATCAAAAAAGGGTGAACCACAATCAAAAAAGGATCGACAGTGGGATATGTCAGTGAGAAATTTTCAAATTAATTGGGCATCAAAGTATCCATTCATTGAACCAGTCGAGAATCCAATTGAAGGCGAGCCTCCAATAGAATATAGGTGTAAGATTTGCACTTGGAAACATAACAAGGAAATTAGGTTGCAGCTAAAATTTGACACCATAGAAAAGCATATGGGTAAAGTTTATGGAAAACAAATGATAGACGGGGTTGAAAAATCAGTGATAAGATGGAAAACAAAGGATGAATGTAAGCATGTGAGGAATGCCGAAGAGTATTATTTTCATGAGAAATTACAGACGAAGCCTATTGAAGTTAAAGGTTCTATTGAAGTTGTTTTTGGAAAAGCAATGCAAATAGAACAACTGGGAAAAGCTGTTCAGTTAAGTGTTGTTTTTCATATTTTGAGCAGAGGGCGTGCTATGACAGATTTCCCATCAATTAGTGTTTTATTACACTTTTTGAAAGTTCCTAACTATCCTAATAGACACTGGTTAGTAAACAGTGGATGGGAATGGGCAAGTTGTCTTGCTGAGGTTGAAAAAGAAGATGTATAGGAAAAAATAAGAGAGTCAAACTTCATTGCATTTTATTTAGACGAAGTTACCGCAGCAGACAATACTTCATGGGTATGCATGCATGTTTATACTATAGAGAATCATACCCACCAATCTCATCTACTATTTGTTGCTAAAATGAAGGAGAGTGCGACACGGAAAATTTATTTCAACTAGTAAAGAGAAGTTTAATTGAATATGGAGGTATGGATGACATGACGGTAGCAAAAAAATTGGTTTGTGTTGGAGCAGATGGAGCTTCAGTAATGCAAGGTCATGGGAACGGACTTTGTACAAAGATTGAAACTTCATTTGCACCGTACATTACTGCAATTCACTGCATGGCTCACATAATGAATCTAGCTTTTATAATTATGAGCAAGTTTGCTTTAGTTAAAAAAATTAAAATTTTAATCAAAGAGCTCTACTCACACTTCTGTCAAAGTCCCAAGCGATTTATGGAATTTCAAAACTTTGCTGATGGATTAACTGATGAGAATAAGCTTCTCAAGGATAATGATACCAGATGGATCTCTTTGGATGGTCTAGCACATCAAGTGTTTTCAGAATATCCATCCTTGATTGGACTATTTCACACAACTCGCGATGAATCAGATCAATCAAAAATTCTAGAACTTCTTTGTAGGTTAAGTAATTTAGAGACACTCTTAACTTTAGTAGCTCTTCTACCCATGCTAGAGGAAATGAGGAATATTATGAAGGCTACCCAAAAAAGAGCTCTGTATATTGCAGAATATGCTACGCTACGTAAGATGACATGCCTGACCCTCGACAATCTCTATCAAAATCAACCAACACTATCTGATGAAAAATTTGTTAAGTGGCGGACACTCACAGATTTGAACAATCCTAATAACTTTTTACAAATCAGTGCAGATGGGAAGGTATGTGCCAATGTATGGGGAGTTGAGATACCAATGCACTTCTATGCCATGGTTGACCCCGAGGAACCAAGAAAGCGCCCCAGGAAGAAACTAGCAAGAGTTACAAAGGAAGATTTCAACAAGATTGTTGAGACTGTAACTACTTCTGTGAAGAAAATTGCATATGATCTTTCCTCACAAATCAGAAGCAAATTCCCTCCTGACAACCTACTCGAAGCCATATCTATTGTGTTTCCTCATTATTGGAGCCTCAACAGTGCATCTGATTTTCGAAGTAAGCTACTGACTTTGGTAAAACAATTTTGCATTTCCAGAGAATTTAATGGAGTAACTATAAATGGAATATTAGATGAAACTCATCTTCAAGAGCAATCATCTCATTTTGCATACACTATGAAAGAACAATATGCCAAAATAGATAACCTCCGCGAAGAGGGATCAGTAACAAGGGTTTGGAAATATATAGCTGAGAACAAAACCTTGCGTGATTCAATGCCAGAATATGTGAAGCTTGCTGATTTATGTCTTACCATGATATTGGGTTCAGTGGAAGATGAGAGAGTTTTTTAGTGCTTTGGGGTTCCTAAAATCAAAGCTAAGAAACAAACTAGACAAAAATTTGGAAAATTGCTTGAGGCTCTATACATCTAGGTATGATGTCCACACTTTTCCTTATGATAGGGCACTGCAAATCTGGAGGTCCAAATGTGAAAGAAGAGGTTTGGGCAACACTTCAAACCAGAGTGCCAGTGGGACTACTGGAGCTACTGGTAGCATTGAGATGCAGTTCGGCAAAGATATGTAGACTCAGATTCAGAGTGAAGAAACCACAGACGGGAATCAAGAAAGCACTGAATTTGATGAGGATGAATGGCAACTGTAACAATAAGAGATTGGTATTTATTAATCTTATTACTATATCTCATCATTCATATTACAAAAGCATATTAATTTTTGCAATTAGAATTTAATATTGATTTGTAATTATATTTTTCAACTTTCTAATTCCAGATTTAAAATAGCATAATAAAAAAAAAACCATAATGTGTTTATTGATACAAAGATGTTTATTGTTTATTTATACATGTTTGAGTCTCAAATCTGTGTGATACATTTCAGAACCATATGATACAATTCATTCAATAGTAATACACATGTCGAGAACTTAGATTTTCATTAATTCTTTCAAAATATAGCCATATGATACAATTCATTCAAATAGTAATACACCAAATTCCAATATGTCTGATTCTCCATACCAATTGCAAAAGTGAATACAAAGTTTCAGAACCCTTTGCAAATGACCCTTAATTCCCTTTTATAAAAACAAGAGAGCAACAACAACTCTTGTGTGATTCTCCAATGTCCATGCAAAAGTGAATACAAAGTTTTAGAAGTAGAACCCTTGCAAAATTGCAAATGACCCTGAATTCCCTTTTATAGAAACAAGGGAGCAACAATAGTTTCAGGTCAAATTGTAAGTTTGCAACATGTGAACATTGAACATCAAAATCACAAACTCAGCACATATTTATATGGCCATCACAGGCCGTATTAGCAATTTAACATCTGCTACATGTTTGATGTCTCCTATTCAAAAAATAGAGTTCAAAATTAAATATTAATTCACTCCATGACAAATTAAACATAGATAATAGCAGTGCATAAAACCTACTAATCAGAAATAGAGAAATGCATAAATGTTAAAGCAAGGGAGAATTTGAGAATACAAATTTACTGGCTGAAGTTTTGCACTGTGCATCATAGATTCATAGGTTGGATTAGCAAAATAGCAATAGCGAGTGCTGTTTTTTTCCTATTCATAAAATAAAGTCATAGGCTGGATTAGCAAAATAGCAAACAGAAAAAACATAAAACCTTGAAATTAAGAATAAAAGAAGAAAATTGTGCAATACATACTATGATTCTTAAGAATTCTGTGCAAGTTTTTGTAGGGTGCTCCACTCTTCGTCTGATGGAAGGTCAATATTCTGTAAACTATGGAAAGTCAACTCCAAATTCGTCAACATTCCATATTTATAAGATTTACTTGACATCATTGTTTCATCCAATACCGTATTTAGAGTTGTAAATGGTTGGATGAATTCCAGAAAGCTTTTGGAAGTTGTGTCCTTTGGAAGCAAGTCTAAATCAGACTTCATTTTTATCTCCATGATTTTTTTGTAAGCTTCTTCTCCAATGAATTTATTTGATGTGTCAACAAGCTTAGGCAAACCAAGTTTAATCAAATTATTTTTCATTTCTTGCAGCTTCACTATCTTGTTTCCACAACTGTCCATAACTTCTGATGTTTCCCTTAACTTTTGGCATTTTTGAATGATAGATGATGTCTTAACTGTGGCATCAATGCGGCTCTTAATTCCCTTGGATGCCAAGTAGCTATCACAGGAACTGTAGACTACTTTCAGAATCTTTTTTGCCATTTCCTCTTTTGAATAAACATGTGTGTTCTTCTCATAGTGCCCTTTGATTTTTATAAAAAAATTTCTCATACTTTCAGTCAATTGAAACCATTCACACAACTTCTCACTACTCTGCATTATTCGCTACCAAATGTTTTCTTGTATATACTTCATTGCATTTTTCATATTGTCTTTCAATGTATCCTCCAAAGTTTTTATTTTATCATTTGCATTGTGCAGGTCTTCTTTCATTTGTGCACATTTTTTTCTTTCTTCCTCTACTTCCTCTTGCAAATGTTTTTCTTTTTCCTTCCCATGATCCAATAGGTCCTGTAACTTTCTCATTTCTGCGGCAGTAGACTCATAACTTTTGTATAATTTTTGAATACTGGCTTTTTCCTCAATATTTTTTTTACTGCTTTTAGCCATTTTTTCAGTCAGGTCCTTCAATTCTACATCCTTCTTCTCTTGCTCTGCAATTTCTACTGCAGAGCCTGAATTTTTAATCCTTTTCTATAAATCATTGCACTTTCTATCTGCTGCTTTCCTCGTTGATTTTTTGTTTTCTAGGTCTGCCTGTAACTTTTCTATTTGTTTCTCCAGTTTATTTTTTTCTCTCTCCACCTTTAGCAGTGAAGTGTAGACCACTTTGTTAGTCCTTTTTGACACACTAATTTTGTCCACATTATGTAGTTTAGAAAAATCCATTTGGAGGGTGCTAACTTGAAATTGAGAGGGATCTATTTGACTGTGTGGTAGATTTTTATCTTTAGATGTGTCCGGGGGCATAACAACCATGAACTCCATCATATCTTTCTGTGGGTCATATGTTGGAAATACCCTGTTCCTTGCAGGTTGTTCGTTTACAACTTCAGACATGGAATTCCTATGAAATTCTTTCTTTTTTTCTTTATTTGCTTTTGTTGTGTGTTCATATTTTTCATAGTAATCATGAAATTGAAAATTTGGGCTTGCTGAAGCAATTGAATGTTTGAAAGGTGAAATATGAATACTATAGGCTCCAGTTCCACTTATTCCTGTGGTTTTAACTAATGTTTGACGAGGATTACCAATAGTAGTTCCTGATGCTGTCCCACTCCCACTGACACTTTCATGTGTAGTTTTCATAGTCTTTTGAGGTGTGTGATCTGAAGCTGCAAATGATTGATTTGTAGAGTCAGTGGCACTTGATATAGGATTCTCAATAGTATGAGATTGAGTATCTACCTCTAGTGGCCTCTTGCGAGAGATTTTTTGTTGTTGCCCTTGTCCAACACCAAGACAAGTAGTATCAGTAGTAGTACCCATGCCAACCCCACCAATCATAGCGGTACTTGACTAAACATTAATAGGAATACTATCCCCAGATTCCCCAACAGTGGTAGTGGCACTTGATTCACCACCAATGGGAATACCATGATGTGGTGGTGGTTGTGGATTTGAACCTAAAACAAATGTAGGTGGACCCTGAGGGTAATGAGGAGTACCTATCCTTGATGAATCTGAAGAATCAAGTCCAATGACTGGTTTATAAGGACCTTTTGATTTTGACTGTGATGGAAGTTGTACCTGAAGTGGATACCAAATGCCCTCTCCTCTAGGACCTAGACCACCACCTTCAAAACCCATTTTTTCCACAAGGTTTGCCCCTTTGCTATATTTTTCTTTCATGGACTCACTGACTCCACCTAATATTTTAGGGACTGTAGTAGTTGTTGGAGGGAGCTCAATGACAACCTCATGCTCATCATCATCACCTTCAGTCCCGCCATGATCCATATCCCATAATTTTCTAAACTCTGCATCCTCGTCAATGCTCTCAAATTCTGCACTTGTCTTTGGTTCACCGAGATTCCTCCTCATAGTCCAAAAATCATTTATTTTGGTTTGAGTGAAATAATTCTCTTTACATTCATGTAGAATTGATTTGGGAATAGTTTTTTTAGATGGATTAGTAGATTCTAGGTAGAAATTGTAGGACCTCCTATTTTGGATGCCCTGGCCCTCCTCTGTTGTCTTCTCTGTGTGCATTTGCAATGCCATAATTTGTGATGAAATTTCTTCTGTTGAAATGTTATTGTCAGCTACAATTTTATCCATCTCTTTTTTAACCTCATCCCAGGAGTCCTTGTTTCTAAGCTTTTCTAGAAATGGCTTACTTTCATGTTGACATAACATTGAAGAGTTCCCATTTTTCTTAAGCCTTTCTTGAACTATACCGATTGGATCATACTGCCAGAGACCCTCATCACCAAAGTTAAAAACTGTTAAGAAATCATGTGCCATAATGAATGCTTTTCTCTCAAATGTGAACCCTCCACATGAGAAAGGTAAGGAAGGAAATATGCTCTTCTTTTGCTGACCATGGAAGTGTCTATCTATGCTCTCCAATTGCCATACATACTCTAATGCAAATACCCTCTCTGTCACATGTATTGGAAGTCTGTATGGTTTTACTGCCAATCCATAAAACCTTAACACAGTGAATTCTTCCATGAAGAACCAGTCAGCCAATTCTATTTGACTTTCGAGTTGAATGCAATCTCTACAAGACACATGCAACCTAGGCATTGGAGTGCTTGTAATTTCATTATACATTGGTGCCAAAAAGAAGTCTACAAAATGGTTGTAGTTCTTTTTGTTATCATGCATCCTTATCTTTGGGGTCCAATCATATATTGGACACTCTATTCTCTTCCGAGTCTTCTCATCAATCTTATAGCTCACAATTTGAAGCTTGTTGGTCTCAAATATTGCATGATACTTGGATAGAAGGAGATAGCACAAGTAGGATGAGAACCTAAATGTCTTACAGGAACCTTTTTTGATCATTAGTAACTGTTTTTGCATGGATTTTACAATGTGCTCAATAAAATTATATCTTACTGGCTGACCTGCACAATGGATATTATAAATCAATTCAAGAAGGCTTGCACCCACTTCCCTATCATTTTCCAATCCAAAGCAAAATGACAGCAATGAAATAGTATCCCCAACCCATGGAACAAAAATTTTAGAATCATAAGGAGGCTTATGATTCTGATCCAACACAATACCAGTACCAATCTTTATCAGAGCTTTGATAAATGAATCTCTGCAACTTGGATCGAGACTCTCATAATTATCTGCCAGCTTTCCTAGGTCAATTTGGACGTTTGAGTTTTGGGCTTCAAATCCTAGGTTCAACAAACGAGCAAATTCTCCCTCGTTTATGGATAGAATTTCCTCTTTTGTATTTTTATTGACAATTGCTTTTTTATCTTCATCATAATTTTCGGCGCAGACCATGACAAAATCAGGGCAAGGGAATACTTCAGGTAACACCATGCTTCCCAATCCAACATCCCACGACGCGATTTTATTTGTTTTTTGTTGTAACATTGGGTTGAAAACAGTAAATTTTGCCCTGGATGCATCTGTCGCCTTACTAGACAATGTATATCTAATATCTATGATACGCTTTTCACCATGGATAGCAGGGTCATAAATATCATGGTATTCATCAGTGAAACCTAGTGTTTTAACCAGTTCGGTTAGGTACATTTTGTTTTTCACTTGGCTTCTTGTAGAACTACTGCTTCCCATTTTCCCCATCACTATTATTGTTAATAATTCAAAATAATGCTAGATAAAAACCTGAAAATGCTAACCCTCAAATTGGACCACGGGATTACCAAAAGCAAAAAAGGTGGGATGTAGGTGTTCTAGATTTTACCCGAAAATTGGAATTTCTATTTCACTAGATTGGCGTAGACAGTCTCTGTTGCAACTTGCATTCCTCAATCTAGTAGATGTTTCTGAATCTTCCTCGATTGACAGGGTTGTTCAAGAAATGAAAGACGATTATGATTTACGAGTCTCTTATTTTGAAAACTCTAAAAAGTAGAAAAGTAAAACCTAAATGGGAAAATATCAAGAATCATGTTGTAATTTTATTAATTACTATTAATAACTATTCGATGCCGAAGGACAAAACATTCATTACTTCAGTATAAATTCCGAGGACATTAAGAATCATGTTGTAATTTTATTAATTATTATTAATAAGTATTCGATGCTGAAGGACAAAACATTCACTACTTCAGTATAAATTCTGAGGACATTAAATGTAATACATTCAATTCTGGGCAAAGTTCTCCCAAATGTGTTCACTTCCCACATTCGGGGCAAGCCATTGATCTTTGCTCATCCAACGGACGAGGGACCAAGGTACCTGTTGTGACTTTACGGGTCTGTTTTTTAAGTCTGTTTAATAATTTTAAACTTCCGTCTGAAAAAGTTCTTTATAGACTTACTTATATTTAATTAAATTTAAAATGTTTCAATTCTGGGAGAAGTTCTCCCAAATGTGTTCACTTCCCACATTCGGGCCGAATTCCACTGTAAGTCGTTGATCTTTGTTCATCCGATGGTCAATGGTACCTGTTTTAAGATGTAGTGGGTCCCATGACTTCTGCCATTTTTCTGGCACGTCACCATAATCGTGTCACTTTTCAGGTTTGATTTTTAGTCTATTTAATCATTTTAAACCTCCGCCCGAAAAAAAGCTTTATAGACTTAATTATATTTAATTACATTTAAAATGTCCAATTCCGGGCGAAGTTCTCCCAAATGTGTCCACTTCCCACATTCGGACCGAAATCCACCCTAGTCGTTGATCTTTGTTCATCCAATGGTTGATGGTACCTATTTTAAGATGTAGTGGGTCCCACGACTTCTGCCATTTTTCTGGCACGTCACCATACTCGTGTCACTTGTCTGGTTTGATTTTTAGTCTATTTAATCATTTTAAAATTCCACCTGAAAAAGAGATTTTTAGACTTAATTATATTTAATTAAATTTAAAATGTCCAATTCCGGGCGAAGTTCTCAGAAAGGTGTTCACTTCCCACATTTGGGCCGAAATCTACCCTAGCCATTGATCTTTGTTCATTCAATGGTCGATGGTACCTGTTTTTAGATGAAGTGGGTCCCATGACTTCTGCCATTTTTTCTAGCACGTCACCATACTCGTGTTACTTTTCGGGTTTGTTTTTAAAGTCTACTAAATCATTTTAAAATTCTGCTCGAAAAAGAGATTTATAGTCTATAGGCTATAGACTTTCACTTAATTCTATTTAATTAAATTTAAAATGTTCAATTCCGAGCATTGGGCAATAGTTTGAGATAACTATTAAATATAATGTTAATAATTGTAAAGCGGAAAATCGCGATCGAACCCTAGTTGCTCTCCCCTCTTCCAACTCCAAGGAGAGAGAAGGGAGACTCACTCTAGGGTTGATGGTTTTCACTTAGGAGGGACTTTACATTCAAAAGAGGGGTTGAAACCCACAAGATCCAATCCCACACAATGCAAGATTGGATGCTAAATGTGTTTCAATGGTTAAGAAAGCAAGGCTACCCTCTTTTGTAAAGAATGTTGATAGAAGAATTAAGCTAGGAATGCATAGAAAGTGACAAAGGTTCGCTTATAAACTGAGATAGGGATATAGGATGAAGCTGCGGACCTGGAATTAGCAGTAAAATGTCGATATGGCACTGTCCTGCAAATTTGAGCAAAAGTTGACGGGACGATGGTGCCCGACATGCACACGGTCCTCCGAAAAATCCACGAAACGAAGGGGGATCTGTTCGTCTCTGCACAAGGATTCCAGATCTTCAATTTCAGCCACGTACCTGCAACCTACACATAGAAAAGAGGAGACGATTGGGGGGTTAGGGATTAGGGGTTTGCCTTTAGGTCAAACCCCGGTTTTGGAATTAACCAAGAAATGAGAAATGTTGTAAATGTAATGTAAAACAAGTACTAATACCTTGTTGTAAGGATGTTTGTATCCTTATGTGCGAAGGTATAGATGTTGTTGTTTGTTGTATGTTGTATGTTGTATGTAGCATGTAATATGTGATCTCCTCTTCAATGGTTGAATCCTTATCTTGAATGCAACACTTAGCCTTGAATGGAGACTTAGAATGATCAATTGCTTGAAAGAATGCTTGAATGCTTGAATGCTTGAGTATAGTTTCCATGCTTTTTCCATCATATCCAATGAAAGAGGAAAATGTAGTTTATATACTTGTCAATTAGGGCTGATAGACTGATTTTCCCGACCTTAGGCCAACTAGGAAAGATAATTTTCCAATTTGCAAACATAAAGACCCGAAGTCCAAAAGAGACCGGGCCCAAAATAGGACCCAGGGACCAGGGCGCTGGGCGCTCTGGTCCCACCTCCCAGGACAACAGGGTGCAAAGGAGGTTCAGGCCAGGGTGCAAGAAAATGCAGTTTTCAGTGTCATAATCAGGTTTCGGGGTCTCCATTCAGGTTGCATGTTGCGTCGCCATCGTGAAGACCCAAATGTGGTCGAAATTGCAAGTGTCGCAATTTTAGGACGCTACATTTAGCCCCCACTTTAGCGGGAGTATAAGCGTACGCCAATACTTCCGGTAAAGTACAAGGAAACAACATTGAAAAACTTTCACCACGTCAAGGAGGCAAGATACACCAAGCCCCCAGTGGACTAAGGATCTTACGACTTCGATTGACAAAGTAAAAGGGAAGATCACGAGGGAGAACCATGACTGTCAGTAGTAAGGTTCCCTCACTATGAGTCATGCAAGAAAGATATCAAAAATTTTCAAGGCAAGGTTAAATTTGCCAAGAAATTTTCAAGTATCTTGAAAAGATATGAACGGGATGTATGCCCCCTTATGTTAAAGCGATCACACACGCCTCACCGGGGGTGATTGCTTTAAGGTAGTGATACATATAAGAAATGAGAAAGGAGCACGTTATCACAAGGATTTAGCCCCCAAGTGTGAGATAAGCCCAAGGATAATAGACACAAAACACAAAGCACAAGGTGACTTTGCTTTCCTCGGGGTCAGTATGCTGTATGATAATTCATGTATATCATATGTATGTATGCAGAATTGTTCTTCATTCCCCAATCAAGGAAGGTCACCTAGAAGAAGGGAACACATGTGTCTTTTGAGTCAACATGAGAGAGATCGAGAGATCTCAATGCTTTGCATCGTCCTCAAGTAGACAACACTAAGGACAACAAATAGAAGAATGAGAATAACATATAGAAGAAGTAACAAAAGAGAGGGGGAGAGAATCTGCTATGCTAATGAAACTAGTCTAGCACGTCATCTACCCCCCGATCTTGCTGATCAATGTTTCGGGAAGGTAGGGAACAAGCTAGAGGAGGAACATCCAACACAACAGATGGAGCTATCACAAGATCCAAACAAGGGCTATGTTCATGTTCCAAGCCACATTGTTCTTGTCTAGGAGCTAGGATAAGTGCTTTAGAAAATTCGTTAGATAGATGGTTATCAACAAGTTCATATTCACTATCAGAATGAACAGGAGTAACATTTGCATCATGAATAACATTTTCATCTATATCATCATCAAGATTTATAAAAATAGGATCTTTAACTCGCACAGGATCAAGACCATCATGCATCTTATGTTTAGGAGATTTCGGCTCAATCGTCGGCTGAGGAGAAAATGGAATAATGCTTGTTGAAGGTGTTTTTGGGGAATGTAAAGTTTGAGCTCTAAGACGACGCTTTCACCGACGTTCACGTGCAGAACGATTTCGTCTAGTCTTAGTAGGAAGTTGAGAAGATTGAGGAGGAGGAATGTTCTCATCCTTATCACTTGGGTGTTTAGGTTGTGGTCTCTTAGGTTGAACAATAGGAGAAGAGGAAGGTCTCTTCTCTCTATAAAAGGAAGGAGGAGGAACTGCTCCATATAAAGGAGGAATTTTTGGTTTAGGAAGGAGACCAAGTCCATCATGATGAGGAGGTATAGGTCTACTTTTAGAAGGTTTATACGGCATAGACATAGTCACATCCATAGGAATGGGTTGGGAATCTTCTTGAGGAAAGACATTGGTTTTATCTTTCAAAGGAAGAACTTCCTTCTCAAGAATGATAGGAATATCAAGTTTGGGTGTTCTAGGTTCACTTAGAGATAGGATCATATCTTTTTTCCACTTTTGATAAGATTTGAAAAGATGATCACTTCGTGGTGGAAGAGATTGGAATTGTTTAGGCCAAAAGTAATCAATAGGAACACTAGAAGTCCTTTCAGCTGGTTTAAAGAGACTATGATTGACAGTAACAACTTCACCATTATGGGGAAATTTCAAACACTTGTGAATAGGAGAAGCAATAGCTTTCATGGAAGATAGCCAAGGATAGCCAAGCTTCACACGAAATTGTTCGGAAGATGGAATAATAGCAAAGTCCACATCAAGGGATTTGTTACGGACCTCAATAGGTAATGTAATAGAACCAATTGCAGGAGAAGAAAATGCATCAAATAATTTCACAACCACATTTGTTTCATCATAGATTACTTGATTCAATTGCAAAGTAAAAAGAAATTATTCAGTAATGATATTAACCATACAAGAAGGATCAATAAGCACTCCACGACAAGGTGTATTCTTGACTTTTGCAACTATATATAAAGGACCATCAGGTGCCCTGATAGTTTCACTGGAATCAAATGTGATGGAAGGTTCTTTAGGGATTTTCTGCTGCTCTACAAAGTTAATCACATTCGGAGTCATGGACACGAGATCATCAGGTGAGATAGAGGAATCAGTAGTATCAATCGCATTAGAGGTATGAGAAGGCAATGGATCAGTAAAAATCTGAAGATTTTGGTTAGGAGGAGCTATAGATGTGTTGCCTTTATCATTCACTCCAGAAACAGAAATAGTATTATTATCAATCAAATCTTGAATTTTCCCCTTTAAAGCAAAACATTTTTCAGTATCATGCCCAGGTTGACGATGAAATTGACAAAAAGATTTGTTATCAAAATAAGGTGAATTAATATTTGCAGGATCAATTTGCCTTATAGGAGGAAGAGTAAGCACATTTTGTTCCAATAACTTATTCATAATACTATGCGATGATTCATTCAAAGGAGTAAACTTTCTTTCTATCTTGAAAAACTTAGAAATAGGAGGCACACCTGATGCTGCATTCACATTGTTGTTGATGATGTTTTCATTAAATTTAATGGACTCTCTGTTCGGTTTAAACTTCCCAAATGGTTGTTGACTACTATCACCCTTATCACTCGAAGCCATAGGATGTGATTGTTCCATTTGACTCACAGTCAGTTGATAATTGTGAAGAGTTGCGCACAACTGTTGGAAAGAAGTAAACTCAGAAAATAGGAGTTTTTCTCTAATGTCTTTTTGTAAATTAGAAATAAAGATTCTTTAAATATCATTGTCAGGCACTGGAAAAGAAATTTGAGCATACAAATGCTTATATCTACCAATGAAATCAGTCACTTTTTCTTTAACACCTTGTTTACAATGCATTAAATCAATCAAAGTAACTTTAGGACTTATATTGTTTTGAAATTGTTGAATGAAAGCATTTGCAAGTTGTTCGAAAGAAGTAATAGAATAGGAAGGCAACGAGCAATACCATTGTAGGGCTTTGTCTCTTAATGTTCTAGTAAACAGTTTTGCAAGCAACCTTTGGTCATAAGCAAAATCAGTACATATTGTTTGAAAGGTCTTAACATGTGTTAGAGGATCACCCTTACCATTATAAAGCTCCAAATGCGGAATTTCAACATGTTTAGGGGGGATAGCTCGAACAATGTCAAGAGAAAGTGGGCTCGCAACGTCAAATGTGGGCACACTAAACTTAGATTGATTCATAGAGGCAATTTGTTGTTGTAAAGAAGAGACAATTTGTGCAAGATTGTTAATGGTCGCTTCAGTCGAAGAGTTCATATTAGATGTGTTAGATTGTGATGGAGGTGTTATGTTATTGAAAGAAGGTAGAGAGTAAGGTGGTGGGACACTATGATAGTTAGTCATAGGAGATGATTGGACAGGAGGAACACTACAAGGAGGAATGGAATGATTAAACGAATTGCCCCCTTGCGTCATGTTCATTTGTGGTGATATAATAGGCACACTCATTGAAGGAATGAATGAAGAAGTTGGATTGATTGAAGGAAGAGGGTTAATTGAAGAAGAGGGATTGCCCCCATGACTAGTGATCATAGGAGGAATGTCTTGTATTGAAGTAGTCATTATGTTTGATGTAAAAGTAGGTATGCTAGCAATAGAAGTCGTCAAAGGAATAGAATGATTGTCTTGAGTAGGAGGTTGTGTATAACCTAAGGTTTCGGCACAACTTTTCATAGGCATCACATTTGAATCCACAATGTGTGCAATACCACGCAAAATATCAATTCCATTCTTATCACTTTGAAGCATATGTTTTAGACCCTCAATTAAAGGAAGAGCTTGACTATCAGGGTATTCTTGAGACATCCATTGTCGAAAATCGTCAAATTGGTTATCCAATTTTGAAAGTTGTTCTACAAAAACCTCATGGAGAGCTTCTTCATCATTAAGAGGATTAGAGGAATTACCCATGTCCTTGTTAAAAAGGCCATTCAAATTAGGTTCCATCTCCTTAGTAATTAAACCTTGGAAGGACTTAATTCTAAGGCTTCGTCTAACGGGAATAGTGTAAGTAGGGCTTATTGTTGTAAAACTCATGCACTAAAGAAAGAGAGAAGATTTTGAATTTTAGAGGTATCAAATTTCAGTAAAGCCAGCCAATCTTCCAGATTTAAGCTGTTAAATACAATCAGGACAATCTCCCGAAATTTCGGAAAAAATGTCCGGGACCGTGGCGCTTGGAGTGCACACGGTCCTCGCAACTTTTTTCGAAATTTGCAGGGATGAAAGTTATGATGATTTTACAGCTAACCTGAAAAAATTGAGTGATTTTACGATCTATAGATAGGCCAAATTAAAGTTGCAATCTCAAAATTGAACCCTACCAAGATTGTCGAAAAAATGCAAAATTTGAATTTTGAAAAAGAGAGGGAAACTGAAATTTTGAATTTTATGATTTTAGAGGGAATACCAAAAGCAATGTAAGTTTCGAAATTTGAAAGTTGACTCAATTTCACGCAAAATTCAATTTTGAAAGCGGAAATCAGAGTTGTTGTAATTAAGCACTTAATTTCAAAAGTCACAAATTGCAAAAATTTGAATAAATCACTGAAATTTCGAATGAATGCTAACACACTTTTCAGATTTAGGACTGTAAGAAACACAATTTTGACACAAATTTCAATTTCACCAATTTTTGAATGATTAGAAGCCTCAATCCAAGCAATCGCTAGACCAACTTTGACTATAATTTTGAAGGTGTTAAAATTGATAAAATCAGCCAAAATTCTGGATTTTAGCAGAAAAATACAGTAAGATCTCGCTCCCGAAATTTCGGAAAAAATGTCGGGGACGATGGCGCTCGGAGTGCACACGGTCCTCACAACTTTTTTCCAAATTTTCAGGGATGAAAGATATTGTGATTTTATTGCGGAATCCAAAGTTACAGCTGATTTGGAGATGTTTTGATTAGTGAAATTGTCGGACAAAGGTTGAATCAAGAGGGTTTCAAAAATTAGGGTTTTGACACTTAACCACTTAATTTTCAAAATTAAAGCACAAATATGAATTGATAATTTGTAATAGAAGGGAAGATCTGAAACAAGCATTAACAATTAAACATTTCACAAGTTTAATTACTTAAAAACAAAATTTAGGGTTTTTATGCAATTAACCTCTAAAATTTTGCGAAAGATCAAACATGGAAATGTAATCAAGGAATCCAATTTTCAGATCTAACTATGAATAATCAGAAAGGATGTTCACGTCGGGTTCACCAAAATGTAAAGCGGAAAATCGCGATCGAACCCTAGTTGCTCTCCCCTCTTCCAACTCCAAGGAGAGAGAAGGGAGAGTCACTCTAGGGTTGATGGTTTTCACTTAGGAGGGACTTTACATTCAAAAGAGGGGTTGAAACCCACAAGATCCAATCCCACACAATGCAAGATTGGATGCTAAATGTGTTTCAAGGGTTAAGAAAGCAAGGCTACCCTCTTTTGTAAAGAATGTTGATAGAAGAATTAAGCTAGGAATGCATAGAAAGTGACAAAGGTTCGCTTATAAACTGAGATAGGGATATAGGATGAAGCTGCGGACCTGGAATTAGTAGTAAAATGTCGATACGGCACTGTCCTGCAAATTTGAGCAAAAGTTGATGGGACGATGGCGCCCGGCGTACACACGGTCCTCCGAAAAATCCGCGAAACGAAGGGGGATCTGTTCCTCTCTGCACAAGGATTCTAGATCTTCAATTTCAGCCGCGTACCTACAACCTACACACAGAAAAGCGGAGACGATTGGGGGGTTAGGGACTAGGGGTTTGCCTTTAGGTCAAACCCCGGTTTTGGAATTAACCAAGAAATGAGAAATGCTGTAAATGTAATGTAAAACAAGTACTAATACCTTGTTGTAAGGATGTTTGTATCCTTATGTGCGAAGGTATAGATGTTGTTGTTTGTTGTATGTTGTATGTTGTATGTAGCATGTAGTATGTGATCTCCTCTTCAATGGTTGAATCCTTGTCTTGAATGCAACACTTAGCCTTGAATGGAGACTTAGAATGATCAATTGCTTGAAAGAATGCTTGAATGCTTGAATGCTTGAGTATAGTTTCCACGCTTTTTCCATCATATCCAATGAAAGAGGAAAATGTAGTTTATATACTTGTCAATTAGGGCTGATAGACTGATTTTCCCGACCTTAGGCCGACCAGGAAAGATAATTTTCCAATTTGCAAAAATAAAGACCCGAAGTCCAAAAGAGACCGGGCCCAAAATAGGACCCAGGGACCAGGGCGCTGGGCGCCCTGATCCAACCTCCTGGGACAGCAGGGTGCAAAGGAGGTTCAGGCCAGGGTGCAAGAAAATGCAGTTTTCAGTGTCATAATCAGGTTTCGGGGTCTCCATTCAGGGTGCGTGTTGCATTGCCATCGTGAAGACCCAAATGCGGTCGAAATTGCAAGTGTCGCAATTTTAGGACGCTACAATAATAAATATTATTTGTAATTAAAGATGTGCAATAGTTTGAGATAACTATTAAATATAATGTTAATATTATTTGTAAAAATTTTAAATTCAAAAATAGTATAAAACATGAAACTTAGTTTCTAGAATAAAACAAATAACTAAATAAAAATATAAATTTTGATATGCAATTTGAAAGGTAAAAGTTTAATATTAAAAAGAAAACATTCAATATTAAATCTAAAACATTAATTTAACGTTTAACAAAATTCTTTGAAAATATGTTTACGATATATAATTTTCAAAAATAGTTTAAAAATATATATAAAATTTCAACATAAATTTAGTCTATTAATTTAAAAAAATGTGCAACTGCAGTCCTCAACCTGTTAAGGCGAGCAAATTTGGAAAGTACAAATGCCAAGGTGGCAATTAATTGTTGCACAAGGAGTTGTCTGCGGCATGCCGCACGAAAGGAGGAAGGGGAGGATGGCAGGAAATCTTTTTCCTGATCTCATGGCATTAATGTCTTATAGTGCACATTCATTACCCGGCCTATAAGAGTTAAGACAAAGGTGGATTTTTTTACCTTTTCATCTATGTACCACTTTTTGCTTTGAAGCAGCTACAGAACAAATTAGTAGTTCGTAGAATCGTACCTTTTGTAAGACATTTTTTGTAGGAAGTGATTTTGAAATTGCAGGTGACAATGGAGGCCAATTTCACACTTCGAACAGACAAGAAGTTGGTGCCCTTTTTGGGCAAAGTATTTGATAAATGAATGCAAGGACTGTTTAGGTTTAAGGAGGAGAAGTTGTGGGCGACAGCTCGACTGATGCTTGCAGAGGAGGTGGCACATATCAGTCACCGGTATCGAACTAACATGGAGGTTTACTCTCTGATTATGGCATGGGCCTGTGAATTCGAACCGGAGGTGGAAAAGGTAAAACACACATTGGTCAAATTGATTGATGGGGAGTTTTTGATTAACCTGGATTCAATCTTGGAGTGGGTGGTGCCGGGAGTTGGCATTCGAATTATGGAAGGGGACGACCAGGAGGAATTGTTTCCTTTTATTCATGGCCTAGAGGATGAAATCAAATACCAGTGCCGTGAACGAGCCCGAGTGGGGTGGGAAGCAACGAAACTCTTTGTTAAATTAACGAGGGTGGATGAAGTCCTTAATGCTTTGCATGTGGTGGCAAGGATGGAGGTTGGTAGGGCATTGAGAGATAGGGCTGAAGAAGGAAGGGCCATATAGCTACTGGCAAGCTTGGAGGGCGACCCGACTTTGGTTTCCTAAACTGCATTCCAAAAATGAAAGTTGAAGCAGGAAAAGGGAAAGCCAAAGCATCGACCTCTGAGGAGGGAAGGGACTGGGAGGAAGTGACCCAGGGGGATAGTGAGACTGAGTGAGCGGCCGATCGGCAATGAACTAGTTTTTTTGTCTTCTTGCTATAAGCTGTGGACAAATTTTGTATCTTGAAATGTTTCAATTAATTGAATGAAAAAACATTGACCGATAAATTTTTGTATCTTGCAACTTTTGAAATTTTGTATTTTGAATGAGTATATAGTAATAGTATATATTTATAAAATTATAATCAACCATAATCAATGTACAAATAATTAATGGAACGAATTGAAATTTTTTTTTTATAGCATTACATAAAAAGATCACGGTATTAAATTTATTTCCATTGTTTAACAAATAATTGAAATAACGTAGCTCATATACAAAAAGCATTTGAAAGAAATTAATTAATAAAAATGAAATAGAATTATAGAAAGCATTTTTATATCCATAAGACTGTAAGAGGCAAAGTGAAACAAACTGGAATTTGAAAAATTATCATTAATATTTATGCTTTTGAAATTTATATTTTTTCGTCAGATACTTGAGTCCCCCAAAAACTTAAAAGCCAAAATGAGTGAGCCACTGGCACTCAACCTGTTAGGGTTCAAGGACATAGAAAAAAAAAACTACAGGTAGTGGAATGGTTTACAATTTTTCCCTAAGAATTTGGCCCTCCTTCCATGTAGAATTCTTCAAACAACATAAGCTGAGAGAATTCTTCAAGCCACATGTAGTTTGGAAAGTCATCCAGGAGGAATCATTTCCAGAGGAAGTCCCTGCCAATCAGTGCCCATTTTCTGTGGCACGTCAGCTACTCCGCATTTAGGTTTAGGAGAAATGGTTGCCTAGCCACTGGCAATGTTTGGTCAGGGAGGAGAAGCTTGGATAAATCACTCACCCAAGAGATCCCCACCCCTACTTCTGCAAGAACGATAAGAGTAATGTCATCTCCGAGGAAGTCTTCCTTAAAAACCTTCCTCAATAGCATCGGCATATCCACCTTGTCTCCTCCCAAGTCTAGAAGAGACGCTAAGAAGCGGGATGTAAGGTCTGTGTTAACACGGTACCTATTTTCATTTCGCAAAAATTCTCTGCCCAGCACCATTCGCACAACTTCATTGGTGAACGACCCAACCTCCTTGTAGACTGATTGGAGGGTTGGGTCTCTAACGGAGCCTAGAAAGGCCCTTTGGTCCTCTGCAGAAATGCTTCTCAAGCAGATGGGAGTGGCCATCTTGAGAAAACAGATTAACAAATTAAACAACCTGAGCAGTGAGCCTATAAACCTAAAATACCGTGAGCTCTGATGATTTATCTACTAAATGGCAAAGGATAATTGAAGATGAAAGAAGCAGAGATTGTATATAAATTGTTGAAGCTCTTGATTGTAATAATTACTTCTTTAACAGTATTAATTGCTATAAATTTTTTTAAATCTTTCGTATCTTTGCAAATCTTTCCCATAAATGCACGAGTGTGCAAAATTGTAAACAGCTATGAACTAGTGCCAAATTGGCAAGTATCACATTGGAAGTCGTGGGGACAGAGTGGATTTCCGTAAGTGAAAAGATATATATTAAATGAATGAAATTATCGATCAGGATTCGTGACATTTGATACGTGTCTATTGAATCCAATTCCATTCCGGGCACTTTTTGGTGAGCTATGTTCTCTTCAGAAAATTGGGCCGAAATAAAACTTCAGCCATTGATATACGATCATCGAATGGTTTAAAATCATTGATAGATTTTAGGTATGTGTCACCCTTTACGTGTCAAAGAGGTCACGCTTATTGATACATCGTGCAGAGTCCGGACTCAATGTATTATGTGATGTGATGTGATGTGCCTTGTCTTTTAATGGCAATGAATTTATGAAATCGCTAATGAATTATATATTGTACCATAAATAAAAAAATATTTGCCAAAACAAATTAAAATTTTTTCAAGAGGTAGATAAAAATCGCCAATACATTTAAATAATTTTCAAGCGGTGGATAAAAATCGCCAATACATTTAAATAATTTTTCGTTCGGAGTAAAAATTTTTGCTCATACAATTATATATTTGTTCCTTTTAACAATAATTATTCGCCTCCCACAATAAATATTTTCCCCATAGAACAAGGTATTATTCACTAGAAATTTATGGCATTTTAGCACCCTAGAAAAAAAATTGCCAATACAAATAATTTTTTTGTCATTTAAAAAAAAAATTTCACCATCGATATGAAAATTTCCCCCCGAAAATAATGTCTGATTTGCTAGGATTTTACACAGTTGCCTAGGGGGTTTCTTAAAGTTATCCCTATTTTTAAGCCCAAATGGCATGACATTCCAATAGTAGGTACCCCATGCACAAGTGAATGTTGTCTTCTCTTGATCTTCAAGGGCGATTCTTATTTGATTGTACCCCGAGAATCCATCCATTAAGGAAAACATCTCATGATCTACTGATAAGTCTGCAATTGTATCAATGTTGGGCAGTGGGAAATCATGTTTGGGACATGCTTTGTTCAAATCTCTGAAGTCAATGCACAATCTTATGATTTTATCTGCCTTTGACACTGACACAATGCTTGAGACCCACTCTAGATAAGCAATGGGTCTTATGAAACCCACATCTAATAGTTTCTTTAGATGTGTTTTGACAAGGAGAGCGATATGTGGATGCATCTTCCTTGGCTTTTTCTTAACTAGTTTTGCTTTTGGATCTACATTGAGATGGTGCATGATAAGATCTAGATCAAGTCCTGGCATGTCTGCATAGAACCAAGAAAAATTTATTTGCCTTTGTTTGAAGAATTGTATGTAGTCTTTCCTTTCTTCATCTTATAATGATGCAATAGGATGAAGGACCTTGGGATTGTTTGGTGTGCCAATGTTTATTGCTTCTATTGGTTCTATCAATATAGAAGATCTCTCCTGAAAAATATGTAGGGAGGGTCTCAAACATTCCATCTTTCGATGCCTCAAGGAGGTTTTCAACGTCAGATACGTCCTTTATTTTTACTCTTGATTGATCTAGTGTTGCCATGAAATTGTTTTCAGCACTAGGTCTTTTTCCTTGTTTTATTTCAATTTTGTGACTAGAAAGTTTGGCACTCTCATGACTACAAGAAGAATTACTTGATTCACCGGTGGAAGATATCTTAGGTGTGATTGGTTCAATGGCATTAAGATATATGGCTAAGTCATGATCATTGGAAAAGATATCCAATTCGGGGTTTTCTAAGTTATCCCAATCAATCTGTTCTGGATGAAGCAGGGGTAGGTCATAGTCATCATCATCATTGGGTATTTCAAGGTTCATGACGTAATAGTCATAGTTTGGTGTAGATTAGGTAATGTCATAGATAAAACTCTCTTGAGGATAATCTCTCCCAAGCACTCTCCAATTTTCTCTAACAAAGTGAGGATGGTTACTTTGGGATTCGCTCTCAAGTGACTCATCATTTGACGTTTTTCCCTCAAACGAATGGGTTATATCAACACATACATATTTGATACTATACGTTCCCTCTGGGTCAATTTCATCAGACTCACTTGTGGCTTGAAGTTGACATACTTGTGCACATGGAATCAATGATTTTGTCACTGTTTTCTTTGCTAGCTTCTACCTTCTTTCGAACTCATCTTCTTCTAGACTAATAGTCATTCCTGCTTGACTTTTTATTAGTTATTCTATAATTTTTCCATACCTTAGTATCCCTTGCTCAATGTTTAATATAGATCTGATATTCTGCCGATCTTCTGATGATTGATGAGTAACTGTTTGTGTTTCCTATGTTGTCATTTCTTGATCCTTCTCATTTTATTTTCTTTGTTGCCTTTCATATGCTTCTTTTCGCTGAATCCTGAATTCTTCTTGCCTTCTTTCCATCTCTATTATTTGCTTTGTGAAAAGTGTGTCTTCACTTGTACCAACAGTTTGTTCCTCATCATTTTATTCACTTGATACGTTGGATAATGGATCTGGATCCCATTCATATTCATTTGAATCTATTTCTGAACCATTGTCTAAAATCATACCACTATATCTGATAGGGATGTTATATGATGAAAATAGTTCTCTGATTTTTGCCATTTGTTCTTTCACTATTTTTGGAATATCTTGATCAGGTTCCGTGCTTTCTTGTACTCTTTGGACTTGTTTGTAAGATTCTTCTTCTCTTTTGATAGAAAGCTCTTCCTGTTGTCTCTCATATTCTTCTTGTTTTTGTTTGTTGTCAACAATTTCTGTTGCTTGATGTAGCCTTTCTTTCCATGGTTCTTCTTTAGGGATTGCTTTCTTTCTCCACTTTGGATGTTGATAATTGTGGTGCTTTTGTTTTGATTTAGAATACCCGAGTCCTGATTTATCTTTCTTAGATCATGTGTGAGGACAAATGGGTTTTGAAATACCTTCTTGAGGCTTTTCAATTGGTCATTTTCCTTCATATCCCATCTTTTGCATGATTTTGTAACCATTGCCATATTGCTTTATGGGAATACTGATTTTTGCAACTGTTGTTATAGTTTCATTTTCATCTTTGTATAGCCAGCGAAGAATGTCCTTGCCTTCAGTTTCCTCTAAAAGTGTTCCATCTCTAACAAATGGTCCATCAAACATTTTAGCTGATGTTTGTTGGATCCGTGGTTGAGTATTTGTAGGTTTTCCATAGGACTTAGGTAAAAGTGGTAAAGAGTACTTCCCCATTCTTTCATCATTTAATTTGAGTTGTTTCTCAAAATTTTGCCATAAAATTGCTTGAGTTTCCTTGGTGGGATAAACTACTTCTCTATTATGTGAAACTCTTGTATCTTGTGTTGGTTTTAGATTATTGCAATATTGGCTAGAGTTTGCTGCTATAGTGATTTCTTGTCCATTATGAGTAAACTTAACACACTGATGGTATGTAGAAGGAACTAATTGCATGCCATGAATCCATGGTCTTCCCAAAAGATTGTTATAAGATAGATTCAAATCTAGAACCTGGCACAATGTATCTCTTTCCACTGGTCCTATTTTGATTGGCAACACCACGGTCCCTTTATAAGAACGTTCTTCCTCATCATAGGCCTTGATAGTTATTTTTTTCTTTGGATCTACTGCATTCTCTAAATATCCCAAAGCCTTTATTAAGCTTAATGCACAAATGTACAATCCAACTCCACCATCTATGAGTACGCGTTTGACACGAGTTGTATGAATGGTGACTTCAATATGTAGGGGCGAATTATGAGGGTGTTGTAAGGATGCATCACTATTTTTAGAAAAGGATAAGCAATGAGGGGCTATGAGGTGTCCCACCATGTTTTGGAATTGATCCACATCCAGGTCTTTTGAGACTGTTGTTTCTTCTAGAGCTTTCTCCAATATTTCCTTATGCATCTAGGTGAAACTTTTAGGAACTCCAAAATTGATATTTGGGTGGGTATCTTTTGTAATTATTCCACTAATTTGTATCGTCTCAAAGTGGATGTTGATTCATTTGTTATAACCAGAAATGTAACTTTTGCTTTGCTTCTTGTAATGACATTGATTGGTTCTGAAGGTGTTTTGTCTTTGACAATGATAACATTGACCACATCATCATATGTGTACAAGTATAGTTTACCTTGGCTTTGCCCTTGTCATCCTTTGAGTTGGATTGTTCACCTTTTTCATAATTTGGGAGTGGAGTTTTGAATGCTAGATGCGATTCATTTGTTTTATGACCATCCACTGTGATAGTTCCATTATCAATTAAGTCTTGAATGAGGTTCTTTAATCTTTGACAATCATTGATTTGGTGTCCTTTGTTTCAATGAGAGTTGCAAAATGATTGTCATTCTACCAAATCGGTTTGACTTGAGGCTCATAATTTCTTGCTTCTGGTAAGGTAATCAATTTATTCGCAAGAAGAGTATTCAGTTGATTCCAATGGTTCCCCAATGTTTATGAATTTTCTGCGGGGATTGGAGAAGAAAGACTTAGATTTACTGTTCTCTTGATTGTTGTTTTTTGACACTTGACTTGATAAGTTGAATATTGGTTGTTGTTTGGTAGCATTGTTATCATCATTTCCTCCATTGGTAACGTTCCTATTCTTTGACTAGAATTTAGGTTTGTCGTTGTTATTGTTACCATTGTTGTCGTTGTGATTGTTCTTATTGTTGTTGTAGGAGCTATTGTAGAGTTATAACTCTCCTTTCTTTACCATCGCAACCTCTATCTTTAGACCATTTTCAACCATTTTAGTAAAAGGAGGACATTGCAATTTGAGATGATAACTCATTTCACTGGTAAGGTTGTCAATGAATATGCCCATTTTCTCTTGATCTGGCACATCTCATATATCTATTAAATAGTTGTCTCCATCATTGTAGAAAAACCATGAAAGGTTCACCATTCCTTTGTTTGATATTACATAGGTCTAGCATTGTTATCTCATTTCTTATGTTGTAGGAGAATTGTGAGATAAATCTGTTCACAAGTTCTTCCAAATATTTAATTCCAGATGGTAATCTTGAGAACCATTCCATTGATTGTCCACTTAAGCTTCTAGGAAATAGACGCATCAGGTAAGTTTTGTTGTGTGTAAACTCCATACTCATGGTGAAAAATTCCCTAATGTGATCTTGAGGATCAGATTTCCCATCATATTTATCGTATTTAGGGGTTTCACAATGTTGTGGGAATAGTATCATGTTTAGACTTTTGTCAAAAGGATATGGACATATATCCTCCAATAAATATATTTCTTGGAACTTGTTCCATTCTGCATATCCTATATTTGTTGTTTCAAGGTTTGCATTTGTTGTGTAAGAGTTAACAAAGGATTATCAACATGGGTTCTCCTTGCATCTTCATAAGTTATTTTGTCACTACGCTCTCTTCTTGTTTCATCTTGGTTCCTTGCATTATCATGGTCTCTTCTTGTTCTATCTCCTCTTGTTTCCTCATGATTTACTCGATTTACATCATCGTCTTTGGGATCATCAGTATTTTGATTATTACTTGTTCCCGCATCTTGTTTCAAACTTTCCACATTAAAATCTTGTGGCAATTTAGCTCTTGAATTTTCCAACATTAGAATGTACTTTTGCTTTTGTTTTTCCAATAGTTTTTCCATTAGTTTGTCAAATCTAGAATCTTGTTCAAGGCCTCTAATGGTGTTATTGATCGCTTCTTCATCAACATCTGTGTACCCAAATGCATGAAATGTTGAATCATCGTCTTCCATTTTTTTTGTCTTCTCAACTGCTAATGTTGAGCTCTAGTCCAAAATGACATGTGATTGATTTGAAACTTCCCAAGTTTTGATTTTCTAAATGCAACTCAATAGGTAATAGCTAGTTTAGGGAGATAAGCTACCAACCCTATTAGTGCGTTGTGATAAGGTGTCTTGTTGTTTAAAAGAACGTGCTTGTAAAGTTTCTTCATCAAACTCTGTTCCGTAACCATGCAAATAGTGACGAAAATTGTGTAGGAATATTCTATGTTTCAACAAGATTTTGTGATTAATATATAATAACAACCTCTTCTTCAAGATAGCCTTCCAACTTGGTTTTCTTTTCTTGAGGCAATATCTAGAAGTCATATAAGCATCTAATGATTTACAAGTTGTTTGATTCCAAAGTGAGTGCAATCTTGGTTTTGATATAACCTAGGTCCAAGTAGGAACAATATATCCAAGATAATGAACAAAGGTTGATATGATCAAGTTTCGTGATAAAGGACTTGATGTATCTTGATAAGAAACTGATAGTGATGTTGATTTGCACTTGAGATGGTTGAATCAATAACTTGTTGGATGTCTATGCTTATGAAAACCTTTGGAAAATAGCCTATTTGATTGATAACCTAATTGTTTGACTAGTTTGAAGATCTGTGACAATTGAAGAGGAACCTCCTCGAAAAAGGGTATCTGAAAATGATGTTGAAATTTTGGTTTGATATGCGGAAATTCTCACTATTGCAGATGTGAGAAAACAAATGCACTAACCTATTAATTAAAAGTGCTAACCCGCACAACAAATGTGCTACTCTATTGAATGAAAGCGTTGTTCTGCGCCGTAAAAGCGTGAACCTAATGTGCAAAAGTGTTGTTTCAGTTGTGAAAATGTTGTCTTGTTGAGCAAATGCGTGATCCTAAAGGTCAAAAGCACTGTATTGCTGATCAAAAGTGTTGTTTTAAGATGTAAAAGCACTATTCTGCATTACAAAAGTGTGATTTACATTGTGTTGAATGGATTTCTTAGTTTTCCAGCAAGTTGTCGCATTTTTGACTCATTTCGGGATGATGATTTTTCAAGTTTTTGACCATTTTGAGAACATTTTGCAAACACAAAAGACAATGTTTGGAAATAAAAGTGCACAAGCAAGCACATGTACTATGATAGGCCAAGACAATAATTGTTGAATCTCACATGGGGTTTCCCTCGAGGCTACGCTATTCAAAGCTGATATTTAGGTGCTTGACCCCACTGGATATTTAAGTCCGACCTCTTGCACCAACAATTAGAAAGATTTTTGGCAACTATACAAAGGGTTTTTAGTAATGGCTTCTGGTCATGTGGCCATACATGCGACACTTTACACTCTGTAAATACAGAAGGTTCCCAGCCTATAGAGGTTATGCTCTATAGGGTTTATGGGGAAACATAGTGTGGGTATTAACTAATCAACACATGTTGTCCATGACTTTCATCATAGACACGATTTATTTACAATAGATCAGAAGGAATCAATATTAGCCTGTTTCCACTTGGGTCTTTCCCCTCTCACTGGCCCCCTCAAGGCAGCTAGGGAAGGCAAACCCTCTAAGGTAAAACATAAAATAAAAGTAGCTCTAGCTTTCTGATCACCATATTAGGGTGAGAGCATACTCACCTAATACTTTTAAACAAGCATGGTAGACAATGGTTCTTTTACCCTTTAGATTACCTATGTACAACTACCTTATTGAAAACACATGATGCAAGTTGCATGCTATTCATTAACTCCTTAGTTAAGCTAGGTGATAGATATATGATGTTTTACTTCCCAAAAGACTCCTAGTTAAACTAAGTGAGAAAATGCATTAAAGTTGCTCAAAATAAAACCTGCATGCACACAAGTCAGTAGTTTGCAAAAATCAGTCTTGGATGGTCGAACCTGCAAAGATTTGTTAGCAGAAAGATTATAAAATTTCAAATTTTTGCAGACAGAAGGTATGAAAATGCTAAAACGACAAAAGCGCTATCTTGTGAATAAAAAATGCTAACCTGCGGAACAAAAATGTTAACCTGTGTAATGAAAGCGCTAAAATATGTAATAAAAGTGCTATTTCTCAAACAAAAGCGCTAACCTATGAAACAAAAGCGCTAACCTAGATGATGAAAACACTAACCTATAAAGCAAAAGCACTAACCTAGGTTGTAAAAGAGCTACCTTATTTCACACAGGAGTGAAACAAGTTTACAAAGTCGCGTTAATTCATTATGTTCTAGTGAGAATTAGACATGATATTAGAAAATGTGATGTGCGAGGCTCGAGCCCCACGGTGGGTGCCAAAAATGTATCAAATTAAGTTTCACCTCAGACAAATTACTTGCAAACTTATTAGTCTATCATGCAAATATAACTCAAGCTTCAAGAAATGAAACAACATGAAATAAAAACAAAATAAAGATCATACCTTCATGATTTATGTCTCATTGTGTCCTAACCTCATTGTTCTTGGTTGCAGATGATTTTTCTCTTAGACAAGCAATGGTAGCTTCCAAGATGGCAAGTGTGGAATGGACTGGTAGATAATATGATATGCAAAAACTAATGCTATGATAATGATTAATGCTAAATTGCTCAAAAACTCTAAAAATGCTAGACAAATGAACTCACAGATGCAAAGATAAAGACTCCTGATTGACTATGAGATTAGCTATTAGTTTTAAAAATGACTTAGGAGACCTCTATTTATAGATTTTTGAATGCATAAGATTAGGTGGCAGAGATCAGCGGTAATGATTAAATCTTGCAATGTGGATGGATATGAGAAAGAGGTTGAGATGCGAGAGATAAAGGTGCAAGATGTTCCTTGTACACCTACATGATGGAGGAAAAGGTGGAAGGAAAAGCCAAGTGCCAGAAGGCTCACCTTGACTGAGGAGAAGACTTGAGAGAATATAGGATAGTTGGAGAAGATTTAGGGATAAGAGGACAAGTGGTCTCAACTCCCTCCAAAGATGTAGGAAGGTTGGAGAGAATATAGAGAGGTTGAGGAATGTGTGTATGTACACATTATTTGAAGAATGATTTGGAAGGTTGAAGACAATGATACATATTAATATTGTAAAATATTAATATCTTTAGCCACATGATTGATGAGCTGGCAAAGAAGAAGATGATGTGGAGATGAGGGTGAGTTGGAAAAGGAAGATTAAATAATTAAGAAACTATTTAATTGATGAGACTATAGGATAGTGGATATAAGTTGATTAAATATTAGATATTTTATTAATCAGGTTAGAAGAAAAGGATATAATGAATTAATTAATAAAATATTTCAATTAAATTAATTAATAGAGGAATATGAAATGAATTAAATAAATTAATCTTTTTAAATTAACTATTTAATAGAAGAATAATTATTAAATAATTATAAAATATTTATTTAATTGCTCATAGACAATTTTATGTGTATACACTCTTTAGTCAGCTTAGGAAATTGCCAAATCACTTTCCACTCCAAACTAGAAATATATGACAACACCTTCCCAAAATGTAGAAGCTTCCAACCAGACACCAATTTCCTAAATAGGGATTATGCCATCTCATCACTACCATGTAGGATAATACCTGACCAAGAGGACCCACAAAGTGAATGGCAACTTAGGAAATTAATAAATTAGAATAAATCAATTATTAAACAACCAATGTTAGGACTCCAAGGTTGAGACGCCTAATCCCAACATTCTCCCACTTGTCGAAGACCTGTCAAGAGTCTACATCATCAACATCTTAGGCCCCAAGGCCCATCGAACTGGCACACCATTTGAACTTCTCAATGTTCACTGCCTTTGTCAATGCATTTGTGACATTCACCAAAGTATCAACCTTCTCCAACTTCACCTTTCCATTTTCTACCATCTCATGAACAAAATGAAACTGGACATCAATATGCTTTGTTCTGGCATGGAAAGTAGGATTCTTAGCTAATCTAATGACACTCTAACTGTCGCAATAGATTGTAATATATCCTATATCAAGACCAATATCAAAATACAACCTCTTAAGCCAAATGGCTTCCTTACAAGCATGAGTAGTTTCCATGTACTCTACTTCTATCATGGACTAAGCGACTATAGTTTGTCGCTTACTCATCCAACTAAAAGCACCACCAAACATTGTGAAAATATATTCACTGGTGGATCTCCTGTTGCCAATGTCACTTGCCCAATCTAGATCCACAAACCCATGAATACAAACTAAATTTTGAGGTCCACTGGGATAATCATGAAAACATAGGGAATACTCATACGCACCCCACAAATATCTAGACACTCTTCATTGAATCCCAATGTACTCATCTAGGATTATCCATAAACCAACTTAGGATTCCAACTGCTTGGGTAATGTTTGGCCTAGTACAGACCATAGCATACATAAAACTGCTTACAACACTTGCATATGATACTTTGGTCATGACCTCTATCTCAAAAGGAGATTTGGGACAATCCTCAACTAATAACTTCATTCATTGTAAAAACAAAACTACCAAGGATTTGCAAGTTGACATGTTGAATCTCTCCAACATTGAGTTCACATACTTTCTCTAGCTTAACCAAAGCTTTCTGCTAGCTCTATCTCTTCTAATCTCCATCCCTGGGATATACCTTGCTACACCTAAATCTTTCATCAAATTGTGCTGACAACTAAATATTCAAATCTGAAATCATATTACCATTCCCAGAAAACAACATATCATCTACATACAATGCAATAATGAGAATGTGACCATTTTCAGTTTTGAAATACACACATTGGTCAGATTTAGATCTCTGAAATCCCAAACTCAACACTTTGGTGTCAAATTTTTGGTACCACATCCTAGGAGATTGTTTTAAACCATACAAAGATTTCTTTAGCTTACATACCAGATGTTCTTTACCTTCAACAACAAAATGCTCAGGTTGTGACATAAAATCTTCTTCCAAATCGCCATGAAGGAAAGCTATCTTCACATCCATTTTCTCAATTTCCAAATCATATGCTATTGTAAGTGATAACAATGGATGTCAACTTCACTATAGGAGAGAAAATCACCAAAGTCAATTCCCTCCCATGAATACCCCTTCGCAACCAATAATGCCTTATGCTTTTCAACACTACCATCAAGACCCAATTTCTTCTTGAACATCCATTTACAACCAACGAGTTTACATCCATTAGGCAAAGGTACCCGATCTGAAATATCATTTTTCTTCAAAGAAGTCATCTCTTCATCCATGGCTTTCTTCCAAGAATCTGCATCATCGATACCCATAGACTCTCTAATAGTCCTAGGCTCATTAATGTTAGGAATCAAAGCAAAAACATAATTTGAATCCAACAATGAATAAGTAAACCTTTCCAGTGAATAACCAAATCTATCTGGTTGTCGCCTATCATGCGTAGACCTCCTCAATAGTTGAGGTTGAGGTTCTTCATGTTCTTCAGAATGCTCAGAGCTTCTAGAGCTCTCCTCATCATCAGGTCCACTAGGGGTGTGTAGTTCATCTCTTGTCGGAGTAGATGGAATTTGAACTACCTCCTTCTCCTCCTCCTCTTTCTCTGGTAGCATCTCTCTAAAAATTACACTTTTGCTATATAGAAACTTTTGGGCCACTGGATCCCAAAGTTTTTACCCTTTCACACCGACACCATAGCCAATGTAGATACATTTAACTGCCTTGTTTTCCAACTTAGACCTATTCTCACTTGGCACATGTGCATACGCCTTGCAACCAAATACTCTAAGATGCCTTAACAAATTTCTTTTACTAGAGCATGCCTCCATGGGTGTCCTATCAACAAGAGCCAATGTAGGAGATTTGTTCATCAGATAACATGCGGTTGCCACAACTTCAACCCAAAATTTATACTCAAGGCCAACATCACTCAGCATACTCCTAGCTTTCTTCATCAACTTCCTGTTCATTCTCTCTGCAACTCCATTGTGCTGAGGGGTGTATGGAGTTGTCATATGTCTTTCAATCTCGTGTTCTTTACAAACCTTATCAAACTTTGTAGAACAAAACTCACCACTGTTGTTAGTTCTCAAACATGTAATCTTTCTATCAGTTTGATTTTCAACCAAAGATTTAAACTCCTTAAACCAACTAAAAAAGTTCAACCTTACTCCTGAGGAAATAAAAAAATATCCTCCTACTATAATCATCTATAAAAGATACAAAGTATATAGATTTTGGCAACGAAGGAACATTTACAAGACCAAACACATCTGCATGAAAGTAGTCCAACACCCCAGAAGACTTATGAGAACTTTTATAAAATTGCACACAGTTTTGTTTGTACCAAATATACAATGTTCACAAAAGTCAAACTCGAGATTGCAATCTTCAAGGTCTTCTACAAGACTCTTAGATTTTAAGGTTTAGAGACCCTTCTCACCAATATGGTCGAGTTTGTAGTGCCATAACATCGTCTTCTCTACAAGAAGCTTCATTTTCAAAGAATGAGCACCCTTGGATACCTATAAAGCACGCCCATCGAAAGTAGATGTAATAGATTTCTTCACTACTTTATACGACAGTGAGGATGAAGAATCTAAATATTTTCTCTTCTTCGACTTAACAAACGAACTATTGCACTGAATAGTGCATGCGCATCCAACTTGAACAAGGTTTAGGCAATCCGAACTCCTCTGGCCAAAACCATAGCTCCTCTAGTCATCTTACATCCTCCACTCGAGAAGACAATTTGTACACCCACATCATTCAATTTACTCATTGAAATGAGGTTTCATGTCAAACCTAGGATATGCAATACACCATCAATTCCTCTCACTCTACCATCAAGGAATTTAATCGGACTCTTCCATTACCAACTATTTCTAGATGAGAATCATCACCGAGATACACCTTTCCACTGCCGAATTCTTCATATTTCAAGAACCAATCTCTATGTGATGTCATGTGAAAATATGCCCCAGAGTCTATTAGCTAGACATCTTCTGATGTATGTGTTGCCAAAGTTGCAATCAATGCTTCATCGAAATAATCATTCTCCATCTCAATCCTTCCAGATGTGCTTGCCATCTTTTTCTACAATAGGATATGAAGAAAATCACTTCTGCAAAACTCCCACTCAAACTAGATTAGTACAAAAAACCCAACAATCCCCACAACTAAGATCAAAGGTGATCAAGCTCTGATACCAACTGAAAGGAAACCAAGTAGCAGAATACAACTTCCTACACTGAATTATCATGAGAGTGAATGCAAAAATTTCTAAACCCTTTAAGAATTACAGATTTAGATGCACATCTAATTAAACATTAACAAATATTCAAAATAGAATAAACTCATAACACAACATATACATGGGAAAACCCTTTTGGGAAAAAAACAACACTGCAAAAGCCAGACTCAATTATGTTATCAGCAACAACAACAATTACAATATTATGCATAGACCCAATGCTCTTTAGGAATCTTCACACTATTACAGGATTTAAGAGTAATTCCAACGCCATAACGACGTCTCTCAAAATCTTCAACCTCTCATCAATAATAAGCCAAGGCATCACATATTTATAGAGCTCAACACAAAGAGGAAGGCTCACATGGTTTCCAAAACCAACTTCACGATCTAAGAGGTAAGTTGTGTCATAAATAATATAGTTACCATTTCCATGACACATTGCACATAGCAACTTACTAAAGCACTAACACCTATCTCACCAAACATGATTATCTTGCCCAATGTAATGTAGGTTCAACATAGCAACTCCCATAACGAGGAATAGGTACTTTCCTTAGCTCCCACCACTTGTCAAAAGTGAACTCCACCATAAATATTAGTTGCTCAAATACAACTCCAATCCATAATAGAAAACACAAGCTAAGACTCTTTAGTCAACATAGGAAATTGCCAAATCAATTTCCACTCCAAACTGGAAATATATGACAACAACTTCCCAAAATGTAGAAGCTTCCAAGTGGACACCAATTTCCTAAAAAGGGGATTATGCCATCTCATCACTGCCATGTAGGATGCCACCTAACTAAGAGGACCCACAAAGTGAATGGCAACTTAGAAAATTAACAGATTAGAATAAATCAATTATTAAATAACCAATGTTAGGACTCCAAGATTGAGACACCTAATCCCAATATATTGGTCTCATCTTTTTGGGGGTTGTTTTGGACACCATGGCAAAAAACATGCTAATGTGGCATCATATTTGATGATATGGTGCTGAAACTTTAGTTATAAGTGGGGGACTTGCCAAGTAAGCTGCTGTAAAAATTCCAGGTAAGATTTTGAGAAGTGAAAAATTAGAGTTCTCAACTAGTGGATCCTCTCCCCTATATCATATATAGCCATAAAATTTAAATATAACTCTAATGTTGGAGAAACATGCCCATTTCAAACAATAATATTGAAAAGGAGGAATTAATTCATCAATTTATGTTTTAATGGAGAGAACATTTATGGTTGTCTGTTTTGCATTCAAGTACACAGCCAACAAACTCATCATCTGACCAACTATGGGTGAGGGGAAGAATTTATGATGGGCAGGTTGGTTTGGTGGAGAGCATGACCTCCCATCCTTTCATATTGAAGAATGATGCAGGTCTCCGTCTAATCCACACGCACACCCAAGATGTCCTTGCATCTTACCTCCAGCAGAAAGACGCCCTTTGGTCATACACAAAAGCCATTAATATTTATTGGAGGCACCTACTACTATCCTTACCATCAGGGAGGGCTGCGACAAGTTGAGTAGTTTTGGTAAGGCAGTGGCATTTTGGGTGAAAGTTCCCATTTGGCACAGGCGTGGGAGGACACAGGCAAAGGTTGAGGAATTTGAACATACAATAATCAGTAGAGATGCCTCCATTAATTCATTATTATTATAATCTAGGGGAAATTTGATGTTGTTCATGAAACGTATTGTGGATAAGGTCTGTTCATTTCTACTCTACCCACGTGAATAGTTTAGATGAGGATATTTATCTTAAAAGATGAATGTTGTTGTAAAACTCCTTTTCTTTGAGATTTACATTTGGTTGAAATGATAAATAAATAAAAGATGAAATTAGATTTTTACAATGTATAAATTTTAAAATACTGTTTTTTTGATTAGCTGTGTGAAAATCTGTATCAATGTTTCAGATCATATCATTTGATCCATCATCGGAATAGAAGAGAGCTAAGAATTTTCTCACAGAAAATTCTCTTACAGTCTAATCCAGAAAAAACAACATTTTGAAAAAATATGATCTCTCTTAGGGGAAGAGCACCAATAGATAACATAGTTCCAATAACCGTCACCTTATTATCATGTTGACCACTATTGGAACATTTGTGCACTAGTGATTTTGAGTTGACCGTTACTGGAACATCTTTAGTTAGGTATCAGGCGACAGTTTGAAATGTGTATTTTTTGACCTTTGTGCTATAAACAATTAAGTAGCATATGAAGTTAATTTAGGCTGCCCTGCCTGCTATGTTGCTGCTGCAGATCTAGTAATTTAACATTTCTTCTGTTTGCAGTACTTTCTAAAGCATTCTCGATTAAATGTTTATTTAATTTTATTTATCTTTCAATGAGTTCCATCGTGCTTCAGACTTGAATAATTAATGGTTTTTTGAAAAAAAGAAGAATATTGTAAACATCCTCTTGAACTGGTAATTACAAAGTATTAATTAATTCTCAAAATATTAACTCGAGGATTTAGAACAACAGAGCATAAGAGGATTTGTAGTTTGTATCGCTCACAATTAATCTGGAAAACTTCTATTGCTGCAAACATATATAGAAGTATAAAATTGACCTCGTGTTCTTTCAAGAAAATCTTATGTTGTTGACTGATGGAATGGCCACAAAAGTAATCCCATGAACAAAAAGAAAATAACTTCAAAAAAAAGAAGTTAAATGCATTAGTCAAACATCAAAACTCATTTCACGGTTCAGATTTATCTCTTCTCAAATGGGGCATTAATTCTGTGTTTTCATTGGGGGCATGCAAGATCTAGTCACTTGTAGCAGTTTACTCATAAACCTCGCTGCTTTGCCTTAGCATCTCTTTATGAAAACAATCCATTTGTTTGTCTCTTTTGTGGATATTAGAATGATTGGGCAAAATGTCCATTGGAGTGTTTTGATATCTGCTCAACCATAAGTTAATATTCAGCGGATGCCATAAATGTCAAGGCAACAAGAGTCACACAATATTTGTCGTGTTTATAGTATTGCAATAATGAACAAATTGAAATTCAAAGTTGAAGGTGTTTTATTGATTAAACGTTTATAGTTATTGCATAATTACTCTAATTTTTAAAATAACAATTAATATGTTTCAACTCTAAAATTATATAATTATAGAATACAATAATCTTTATAAATTTAATTCTAAATTTAACAATAATCTAAGTTTAACCCTAGCATTAATTTCAATCTTATGTCTAGCCTATTCAAATTCTAGTGGTAACTACAACCCTAATTCTAACATTAATATTAATTTTCACTATAGGGATAATTCTTAACCTAGTTTTAACATTAAATACAACCCTGATTTTAACATTGAATACAATCCCTTAATTTTAACATTAAATAAAACCCTAATTCTAATTTTTCCTTAACTTCTGTCCTTAATCTAAGTCTAGCCTAACTCTAACTTTAATTATATTAATTTTAGAACTATAATCTTAAGTTATAATCATTTATTTTAATTATAACCTTAAAATTACTAATTATAATCTTAATCTTAATTAATAATGATTTAATTTAAATAATTTAAATAATTATTAATTAACATTGTAATTATTATATAATTGATGAAAATATTTATATTATATAATTATTTTAAGTTTTAAAATAGTAAATACTATGTTCTAATTTAAAATTATATAATTACGAAATTATAATAGCATAAAAAATATATTCCCTAACAAATCTACAAAGGCTCATTAAATTTTAATCCAAAATAATCATCAACATTGTTAAAAGTTTGTGCCACGTTGTTGGATTAACACGTAGATAGTGGAAAGCAAATTGAAAAGTGTCCTAAAAAATGTAGCCAAGTAAAAGTTGGGTTGGTAAATTATGATTATTGGTAATTAGTATATATATTCATAAATATCTTTAAAAAATATATATTATTTTTATTATATATATAGTTTTATATTATATTATGTTATTATATCTAAATATAATAAGAATTATATTAATATATCAGTAATATAATAATAATAAACATTAAGACTATCATAACATTTACAATTGAAAACAAAAATAAGAAGTTAAAACTCAATTAAAATTACACTTAAATATTCTATTATTATATTATGCATTTTAATTATTATATTATTTTTTCTAGTATTATATTATTATTATATAATATTTAATTAAATCATTACCCCAATCTAACTTTTATATTTTTAATGTTGTGTATATTACATATTGATTTTTAAAAAGTTTGATTAAATTTAAATATTTTAAATTTAATATAATTTTAAAAAGTTTTAGAATTTGTTAAATATTTGTGTGGTGGATGTGTAAAATAAATTTGATATGCTAAATTATATTTTAAAGTTCCTAAAAGGCTTAGATTAGAGAAAAATAATTTTATAATTTAGAAACTTATGCATCTTAACTTTTAATAATAAGGTAACAAAATATAATGCAAGTATTAATCAATTTTAAAAAATTACTCTAGTGAATGAAGAGTGAAAAATGTAGATCAATAAGTAGAATTAATTTTAGAAGAATGGGTAAATAAGACAAAATATTCTTATTATAAAATATTCTATGAATAACATATATGAAAACTTAAAGTATTTAACATATTTCCTTTTATCACAATATTTTGAGATTTGTATGATATCTTAATTACTATATTATTTACTTTATGGATGACGCTCCATATATTGTGTTAATCTAATTGATTTCTTATAATATGTAAACTAATTATTTATTTTTATTATGATTTTAATAATTAAATGTTATCTTTTGTAACTTAGATATGGTATCTTGCTATTTAGACTTTAATTTATAATATTAGGGAACTATGAAACTTGGTCTTGACTATAGTTTTATGTACCTCTTGCTTCACGAATGTCTTAGTTTTATTCAAGTCGATTATTAATGCTATAGTATTATGCAAGCTATAGTTGTCATGTTTTTTTCATGTATTACCAATACTAGGGTAGCAAGTTTAGCTTTATTTAAAAACTTTTTTAAATGGGATATTTGGTTGAATGATAATTGATTTCCATATGTTTTAGATTCAATGGAGTGCTTAATTATCTATAAGGGTCTAAGGTTATATTTGGTGAATCTCCTAATTCATAGAGTATGTTTCAATGTTTTTTTTTAAAGTTGTTGTTGCCAATTGTGGTTTTGGTGTAAAGAAATTTATGTCTGGCATCTTTATCAAGGTATCTTCTATTATTAAATTTGAGGCAGCCTAGTAATTGTAGGTGTTGTAATTGTGATTGTAACGCCCCTCATTGTTTAGAACAGGCAAGCTAAAATTATCATCGTTCCTAATGCAAAGGTACTAATCATAAAGGCCTTGTAAATCAATTACTATTGGCGTATACGTGCATTGTGTAACCGTTTTGATGGGCTGAGTAAACAGTTAAACCGTCTTTTACCTCCCATCTAAACCAGGTTGGCCTTGCTTATGGGGGGGGAGGCATTGGTGGCAGGGTATGAGATCATCACCTCCCATCTAAACCAGGTTGGCTATGCTTATGGGGGGGCGGCGGCTTTGCTTATGGATGGGAGGGAGGGAGGGAGGGAGGGAGGGGGCGAGGGGGGCATTGATGGCAGGGTATGAGATCATCAATAAGTTATTCACCTTTCTTTCTATCAGAGGGTATTAGCCCGAGAATTCACCTGCATTTTATCGAACGATATCAGAGCACCATTCTTCTCATGTATGCCTACTGATTGCATTTGCATGAAAGTTCCAAAGCCTTTTCATCAAACCCAGTTCCTGCATATCTTGCAATCACTGCATCCCATGAAACAACGTCTCCCTGAGGTATTCGGCCAAACACTTCATGTAAGTAGTTTACAATTCCACAATTCTCCTGTATGTCTGCTAAAGATTTTCTAGCCATATGTCTGACATAAAATCTCCATACTGTATAAAATCTCCATACTGTTATGTTGGATAATCACAGTTGTTTTATGTGCATGGTAGAGATTATTATATCATAAGAAGTAGTTCTCTTTTTGTTTGGAAATAATGCCATTTTTCCTTATTTTGTTCTATCTGTCGACCAAAACATTGAAATATATGGTTAAAATGAATTAGAGAAAATTATAATAGTTTCATAATTCCTATAAGTCATAAATAGAAGGAAAGGCCCGTAAATTTGTTTACATGTAGAATATGGCTTCGGGAAATAATCATTAAATGATGGAATTGGGTGGTTATTAAAGAAGGCAATGTTACTCTATAGTTAGTTTGGTAATTTAGAAATTCTTCAATGTACTAGTTTATCACTTTTTGGTTGTAAATAAAGCTCACAAGATTAATTCATCATTTAAATTTTATAAGAGGAAATTACTAGTCTTCTATAATCATGTTGCATGAACATGTGATGAGTGTTTTAGTGTTTAGCAAAAGGAAGAGATCACCAATGTAGTTGAGATTGTTGTAATAGTCATAATTTTAGGAAATTTATTCCTAGTAATGTGCCATCTTATTTTAGTAAATGAGTCTCAACCATTGATTAAAACCAAGTAGTTAGTTGTGCCTGTATCATCTTAATGATCTTTCTAAGCTAGGATATAGTGTTGTTTTCCACCAAGTGTGAATGAAATATGCTATTTTCTTATGGTCCTCCATTAAGCATCTTATATATTGCAATTTTGACAAATCTAGCATGCGAACTACCCTTATGACTGTCCAACATTAAGGAATGTGAGTTGAACAAAAGATCAATTGGTGATCCACTGAGCTTCTAGGTAACCACCCTCTCTTAGAAGTTATATGGGTGTTCTCCCCTTTTACATGCTTAAAATAAAATTGAATAGTGAGGATACTATTAAGGAAATTACCCACAAGTCATGCATGAGAGTAGATTTTAGGGACTTTAACAAATTAATATAAATGAATAAATGTGAGGTTTATATTTAGTTGTTTAATTATTAATATTTTATTTGTGATATTTCATTTGCTCAATAATTATGTGTTCAACACACATAATACAAAATAGGTGTAACTATTTTCATGCTATGATAGTGGTTGTTCTCACCACATGACTGGTGACCGGAGAAAGTTTCTGTCTTTGGAAGAATATGATGGAGGTGTTGTCCATTTTGGCAATGATGCACCTTGCCTAGTAAAAGGTAAAGGATCCATCTCACTGAATGGAAAGAACAGTGTGGATGATGTCTACTGGGTAGAAGGTCTTAAGCATAACCTTTTGAGTTATATTCTACATCCGTTATGAAAGCCATGATCAAACTACCTCCATCCAACCATGAATCTATTTTTGGGAGGATATGTATTCTTTTTGAGTGTTCTTTGAAGTAAATATTTAACCAATGGCTAGTTTAGCTACAAATCAAATAAAGTGTAATGTTTGGTGGTAGTTGAAATAATAATCTAAGTGTTCCATCTTTTATTGTTGGTGTAAATAAATATTCATTTTGGATATTATTACACTTTACTTAAGTTAACTTAGGATAATGCATCTCTTCGTAGTTTGGATTTGAGACACTTAGGGAAGTGTGCACATAGGGATAGAGCTTGTAGGAGAAATTCCACCTTTTGTGGTCTTATTTTGCTATTACACTCCACATTCGGTGGGTCATCCACCTCTTGTGGAATATTATATTATTTCTCCTACCTACCCCTAGTATTTCTTACCAACCCTTGTTTCTCATTTAGCCACATGTCATAATTGTGTGCTCGTACATCCATATGGCCTTGCCTATATTAGCAGACATATATTCATTGTATTGGTTAATCCAGATCATTTGCATATTGATGAGAATACAGTTTTGTTCTTGTCATTCTATTGTCTCTCCTTTTATGCTTTTCATTGTGCCCTTGATCTTGGCAAAATTCTACATGGTATCAGAGTCTATAGGGTTTCATTGATTAGTTTTTTGGAGACATTTTGGAGGCTTCAATTTTTGGATTTGGGGATCTTCATTTTTTGGGGGCGTCGCACATTGAATTGGACATCACCGTTGAATCCAGGAGGCCGTTTCCATGAATTTTGACTATAAAGTCGACCTATTTTGGTGAGAAATTTTTTTTCCCTATTTTGGCTATTATTGTACAGATTTCAAAATTTGTTTAATTATTTTCAAAAAAAAATAATTCCGAAAAAAAAACAAAAAAAATAAAAAGTATTTTTGTTGTTTTTGGGGGTCCGCAGACCCCCCCGTACTCTGCAGTACCTTGCAGGTTGCAGGGCTGTACCTGCAAGGTCGAAGCTGCTGCCGTGTCCCGCCACTACCGCTGTGTCCCACCACCTCTGTGTATCGCCGCCGCCGCTGTGCACCTCCTGCTAGCCGCCTAGACCTCCTGCCGGCCGCCTCGCTCTCGGCCCATCGATAACTGCCACCTCCGGCGACGCCTTCCTCCTACCGGCGATCCACTAAACCGATGGACCCACGCTCGCCATGTGGCAGGCAGCCACTAGCTCACGGTCAACAACCGTACACTCGGTCACCGTGCGCACGTCAGTAGTCCGTACGATACGACAACCCAGTCAACTGCACAGTCACTGCGCCACGTTAGCAGTCCATACGGTACAGACGCCCAGTCAGCAGGGAGGTGAAGTTTTCACGACAATCATACGATCGTCAAATTTAAGCTCATAAATTGCTGACATCAGCACCACATCAGCAGACTTTTGAAATTTTTTGACCCCCTCTTCATTGAGCTTTTCAGTTTTGCAGTCCAATTTTGAAAGGCCATATCTTGCTCATTTTTGCTCCTTTTTTGGTGCAATTTTTTTAGAAATAGGCTAAAATTTCATGATATCCGCAGTGGTGTGGTTATTTTTTGATTTCGGTTCATAGGTTTTTCGGATTCTCTCAGCTGTACTTGTCCAATCCTCAATTCTGCAACTTCAAAGGCTTCGTTTGAGGTCATACGACCTCCTTTTCAGGTGTTGTTTTTTTTGAAAGTGCATGTTTTTTCATCTACTTTCATAATATATGATCAAATTTCACAAATTTTGAGTGGAAATTGTACTTTAAGATATTGGTCTTATTTGGCCTATTAGGTACTTGTAATGTGCTTGGATCTTAGTTTAGATCTCTTGCATTATCAGTTTGAGTCTCTTTTGGCCTTATTGAGGCAGTTGTAAAATTGTAATCAGAAGTCCACTTTGCCATTTTTTGCAAGTGGCCCATTGTATATGCACTAATTATAAAGTGTCAAATCATCACTTTTGGGGGGGTTCTTTGATTGAGTGAATTTGGGGGGGTGTCTTGTGTGATTGTGCCTCTCTTTGTGCTCTTTTATTTTTGTTGCAATGAGTCCTCATAAATTTCCACCTCTAACTCCACATAATTATGCATCATGGAAAATTAAAGTATGGAGTAAATTAATGGAAAAGGGTCTCATGCATTACATAGATGGAACAATAGCAGCAAAACCTAATCCTAAGGCTAATCCTAATGCTCAGTTAGAATGGCTCACAAAGAATTGCATGGCTCTTGGAACTTTGTGCAAGTATGTATCGGATGACCTCATTTTTCACATTGAGAAGTGTACAACAATCAAGGAGGCTTGGGATATGTTTCAGAAATTGTATGGTCAAATTGATGAAATCAAAGGTTACAAAATTGACAATGAGCTCACCAACTTGGATCCCAAGAGTTTTGATACAATCCAAGATTATGTCACAAAACCAAATGAGCTAAGAGCAAAGCTTAAGGATTGTGGAATTGACAAAAAGGATGCTCAGTTGATATTCAACTTGTTGGACAAGCTTGCACTAGAATATGCGGCATTTGTGTCTAGCTTCCAAACTCATCGTTTGACAGTGGGGAGTTCCTATGTTATGCCTTCATTTGATGCTTTCACAGAAATGTTAATATTGGAACAATCTAAGTTGTTGAACATGGGACTTCTCAAGTCTTCAAAGTCCAAGGCTTTGGTGGCAAATCAAGGGAATCAAGGAAGTCAAGGCAAAGATTCCAACAAGAAGAAGAAGCACTCTAAGTCTAAGCCACACTAGGAAAAAGGACAATCATCCTCTCCATCACAAGGCAATTTTTCATCCTCTTCCAAGAAGGGGACACCACCTAAGAAGGATAAACCAACTTGTGCATATTGCAAGAAGTATGGTCATGATGAGCATCGATGCCACACAAAGCAAGTTGATGAGTTAACTAATCTTCTTAAGAAAAACAACATCAACTTGCCATCCACCTACACAAAGAAGAATTCATCTCCTTCCTCTTCCTCACAGTCTAAGGGAAAAGGGCAAGCATTTGTGGCTACAACAGGTTCTTCATAGTAATGGATACTAGACTCGGGTGCCTCATATCACATGGGTTCTACAAAGGAATAGTTTTCTTCATTGGAGCCATCTAAGGTACCTCACATTTACATAGGTGATGATACACAAGTAGAGGTTGAAGGGAAAGGTTCAGTTGACATGGATGATGGAACATTTGAGAATGTTCTCTATGTTCCTAACTTGTCTACTAACCTTCTCTCCATCTACCAAATCACTCACTATGGGAATGGGAAAAAGGTTGAGTTTACACCAGATTCAGTTGTGGTAAAGGAACTTGATGATGATGCCTTGGTAGCAGTGGGACAAGTCAATGACAACTCAAGACTTTATTCATTCTCCCACTTTGTGCCAAGTTCACCTTCTAGGGCCTTGCTTATTCATTCAAATTCAGAAAGTAAGCTATGGCATGAGCGGTTTGGTCACCTCAACTACCGCTATCTTCAGTAGCTCAGCACTAAAGACATGGTCACAGGTCTACCTCGAATCAGTTTTTCAAAGGGTGTATGTTAAGGTTGTTCCATGGGCAAGTATCCCAAAGAGAAGTTTGATAAGGGGAAAGCTTGGAGAGCTTTGGAAGTTCTTCAACTTGTTCACAACAATGTAGCAGGTCCATTTCCAGCACCTTCATTTAGTAAGGCCTGCTATGTCCTCACCTTCATTGATGACTTCTCCTGCTTCACTTGGGTCTACTTTCTCATTCATAAGAGTGAAGTATTTGATAGATTTCAGGACTTCAAGACTCGTGTGGAGAAGCAATCTAGGAAAGTGGTCAAGATTCTTCGTACAGATAATGGAAGGGAATATGTGAACAAAAGACTTGAGGATTTTTGTACATTTGAGGGGATTGATCTTCAGCATTCTATTGCATACACTCCACAGCAGAACGAGGTTGCAGAACGCAAGAATCGGACTCTCAAAGAAATGGCTAGCTGTATGATCCATGCATGTTCTCTTGATCCCACCTTTTGGGCAGAGGCTATCAGTTGTGCCACACACATATAGAATTGGGTTCCTCACAAAGCTTTGCAAGGTATTACTCCTTTTGAGGCTTGGGCTAGTAGGAAACCAATTGTGAGACATTTCAGAGTCTTTGGGTGTCCAGCATGGGCTCGCATACCTCTGCAGAAATGCAAGGCATTGGAACCTCAAAGTCAGCCTTGCATATTTGTTGGATATCCTGAGGGTGTTAAGGCATATAGATTGATGGATCCTGAGACACATGAGGTGTTCATTGAAAGGAGTGTTCACTTTGAGGAAAGCTCTCCTAGCTTAGCCTCTCTACCTCCTCCACCTTCCTCCATTGTGGATAGTGATGTTAGTGATTCAGATAATGAGACTCCTACAGCTCTGACTTGCAGGGTTAGTACACCTCCACAGGGTCCACTTGTAGTTGAGGAGCCTCGTTCTCCACCTCCCCCTAGACCTCGTTGGGCTTGACAGACACTTGATTCTGCAGGTTCTCTTGTTGGGGATCCTTCAGATACACGGAGAACTCGATCACAGCTTCAGGATCTACCACATGCATTCATTGCTATTGCTTCCGATCCACAGACATTTAGGGAAGCATCAGGGGTTCCTGAGTGGGACCAAGCTATGGAGGAAGAGTATAGTTCCTTGATGAGGAACAACACATGGGATTTAGTTCATCTCCCTAAGGGGAGACAGATGGTTTGATGTAAGTGGATCTATTAGACCAAGTTTGCAGCGGATGGTAGTGTAGATAAGTATAAGGCTCAACTTGTTGCCAAAGGTTTCTCTCAGGCTGCAGGTGTTGACTATACTGAGACCTTTGCACCCGTAGCCAAGATGAACTTCATTCATTTGACACTTGCTATTGCTGTAGCTCATGGTTGGGTTGTACATCAGATGGATGTGAAGAGTGCTTTTCTTCATGGTGATCTTGATGAGGAGATTTATATGGAGCAACCACAGGGTTTCATCTAGGATACTTCCTTGGTTTGTAGACTAAGGAAATCTCTATATGGCCTTAAGCAAGCCCCCAGGGCTTGGTACGCCAAGATGGATTCCTTTCTTCTCTTTGCAGGGTTCACCAGGTGTCATTCTGATCTGAATTTCTACATTTTGAGATAGGATGACTCTCACTTGATACTTGTGCTCTATGTTGATGACTTGATCATTACAAGGAGTACTACATCCATCATTAGCAGGGTCAAATCTGCTTTGCATGATAGATTTTCTATGACTGACTTGGGTCTTTTGCACTACTTTCTTGGGATAGAGATTTCACAATCACCTTCTAGGATTACACTATCGCAGCCCAAGTATGCTCTTGATCTACTTGCATGCTTTCATATGGCTGATTGTAAGCCTGCTCCGACTCCCTTTCTTTCAGGAGTCAAGCTTAAGGCTCAATGTTCTTCTCCACCAGTTGGTGCCACTTTGTATCGTTAGCTTGTGGGTAGTCTCATCTACTTGACCCATACATGCCCTGATATTTAATTTGTAGTTGGCATGGTTTCCCGCTTCATGCAGGAACCACATGAGCTTCATTGGAAAGATGCCAAATGCATCCTTCATTACATCCAGGGTACACATCACTATGAGATTCACTATGTAGCAGGTAGAGGACTTCGCTTGGTTGGTTACATAGACTCCGATTGGGCTGGCGATCTGGATGATCATAAGTCTACTTCCAGTTACAGTTTTTACCTTGGTTCAGGCCCGATTTGTTGGCAAAGTAAGAAGCAACATGCTATTGCTCTCTCTTTGACTGAGGCTGAGTATCGAGGCACTGTTAATGTAGTGACTGAGACCATTTGGCTCTAGCAGATTCTCATAGAGTTTGGATTCACCACTCCACGACCGACAGTTCTACATTGCGACAATCAGAGTGCTATTGCAATCTCGAAGAACTTGGTCTAGCACCAGTGGACCAAACAGATTGAGATTCATATGCACTATATCCGAGAGCTCATTCAGGAGCAGGTCATTGATTTGCAGTATTGTCCTACAACGGAGTAGGTTGCTGACATATTCACCAAACCTTTCACTAAGAGTAAGTTCCAACAGTTGCGAGCTCTCTTGGGGGTGCGAGATGTGTCATTAGGGGGGGTCAGCTGACTTCTCCTTCCTCTCTTATGGGGGGGACTTTTTCCTCTTTGAGGTTTTGTCCTTCTTCTTTGACAGTCTTTTGTACTTTCATCTCTCTTTTTGGGGGGAGTTTTTTCCCACTGGGTTTTCTCCCTTTCTCCGTTTGTGAGAGATTGCATTGCATGATTTTTCTTGCATTTGCATATTGTACATGGGTATCTATCATGGCCTAGTAGCCGGGACCCATCTTGCATTATTGACTTGAGTCTTCATTCCCCTAAGTTGCACTTAAGGGGGGGTGTTGGTGTAAATAAATATTCATTTTGGATATTATTACACTTTACTTAAGTTAACTTAGGATAATGCATCTCTTCGTAGTTTGGATTTGAGACACTTAGGGAAGTGTGCACATAGGGATAGAGCTTGTAGGAGAAATTCCACCTTTTGTGGTCTTATTTTGCTATTACACTCCACATTCGGTGGGTCATCCACCTCTTGTAGAATATTATATTATTTCTCCTACCTACCCCTAGTAATTCTTACCTACCATTGTTTCTCATTGAGCCACATGTCATAATTGTGTGCTCGTACATCCATATGGCCTTGCCTATATAAGCAGGCCTATATTCATTGTATTGGTTAATCTAGTTGATCATTTGCATATTGATGAGAATACAGTTTTGTTCTTGTCATTCTATTGTCTCTCCTTTTATGCTTTTCATTCTACCCTTGATCTTGGCAAAATCCTACATTTATTTTATAGAAATTATTTCTATAATACTTCAAACAAAGTATAAAGTAAATAATTGTTGAATATGTTAATAATGTGTATATGTAATGGTTGTGCATGGTCTATTTGTGATAGCTTGTGTTGGAGGTTATGTTAAACTTTGTACAATGTTCTTTAAGACTTCTCATACCTCGCTTAGGAAATCATTGCATTAATATTGTATATACCTCCTTTATGTTGACCTATTAATGATGCAAGATTATAGCCTAAGATTGGTACTTGTATACTGTACTTCATCAATAGAAGCATATTGGTTGAACTATCCTTGTAGGGAGACTAATGTGTGATTAATCTTCATATCAAATCCTACGTAGACTATGGCTCTGTTTCACCTTAGTGGGTGGCAGTCGATGAGAGAATTGTTTGGGGTATGAGGCCCTAGAAAGGGTTGCATACCCACTTTTATTTGATTTGATTTTTAAGTCAAACTACGAAGTCTCTGTGCTTTCGCATAGGCAAGGCCATTTGCGATGAGCCCCAAGACTTTAGGTCTAGCCCTTAGGTTTGACTCTTCTTTGAGTATGTTTGGTCCTATCACTCATTTCTATGTTATGTGATTAACCTTGTGAGTTCGATGGTAGATGATTGATCTAGTTAAAGAGATGTTATGATGTATCTTTCCAAACATGTACTTAACATAAATGGTAGATCTTATATTGTGCTTCTAGTGGTGTAGAGATATGTGCAGGAACATGTGACGAGTTGAGCCATGTACCATACTAGGAAGAGAAAACTCAGGTATGAAGTGACAAGTTTGTTAATAGAGTATTGTTTAAGTTAATATCATTATGTTCAAGTGAGTATGATCATAATCCCTTTTAGTAATTATGTAATATGTTGTAAAAACAAAAATTCTTGCTACAAGTTCTTAGTGATGTTCACTTGAGTAAGAGGTGGGCATTACAGTGATAGGATTTTAATATAATTGAATGATGTAATGCCAATGTTAATTAAAGTTCTTGAGAATTTATCTTGGATAATTTGATCAAAACCCTCTATATCACTTAAGGGGAGTGTTGTAGAGTAGGTTAGTACATTATGAACTTATTATTAGTAACCAAACCTTTGATTAAGGGAACTAGTGTAGACATCCTTAAGAGGCCCCCAGAGGAGAGCCACATGAAAACTTGATCCTTATTCTTCTCTAGTAGGTAATCTTAGTAGGACTTAATCCCTATTTCACCTAAGTGGGTGGTAGCCAATGAGAAAATTGTCTGGGGAATTGGACCCTAGAAAGGGTTGCACGCCCACTATTAACATTTTATAATAGATGGTTTAAATTGAAAGTTGAAATACAATATCTTTTTGATTGACATAGGCAAGGCCATCAATGATGAGCCCTCGAGGCATAGGTCTGGCCCCTAGGTCTTGTTCTTTTGAGATTTTTTTGAAACTAACTATACCTTCCTATTAATATGTATTCCTTATCTGTATTTGCAAATTTAGTAATTGACTATTCTATGATTGATCTAGTTAAAGTCGTGATTTATCATGATGATTGTGTATCAAATCTTGTCCTTTTGAGATTTTCTTTAATTAACTACAACTTCCTATAAATATGTTTTTGTTGTTTGTCTTTGGAAATTTAGTAATTGACTATTGTATGATTGATCTAGTTATAGTAATGATATGATTTATCATGATGATTGTGTATCTAATTATCCTTTGACCTTGTGTTGAGCATTTAGGCATGTAGACATCTTGTAGGTTCGGGTATGGGAGGAAGCACATACATCACGATGGAATGTGAGAGAAACTTTGGTAAGGAGTTACATTATGTTGTAAACTAGAAGAAGCATTAAGATATTGTTTTAACATTTAATCTTGGTTGAAATGGTTGCCTTTAATTGTTACTATTTCTTGTTGTTTCACAAATACATTATGTTATCAAAATAATAAAAAAATCTTTGCAAAATAGTAAGGTTTGATGTAGTTTATTTATGTTTTGTCGTCTTTCTTGAGTGTGTCCATTTTAGGCATTTCATTTCTATTGAATTATTATGTTAATTATGTTTGAAGTGAAAAAAATTGTTAGTTTTGTGTTATGTTCACTTGAGTAAAAGGTGAACATTACAAACCTAGATACAAAGACCTTGTAGAATATCCATCTATTATAACAACTATAATTTTGATTTTATTGTATCTAATTATGAATAGTATTTTATTTTTTGGTTGAATTTGATGGCTAAAGTCAAAATGAGTGTATAATCATGTTTGATTTTGGAAGTTAGATTATTAGGTCTTAATAATAATATTATAAATATTTAATCATCCTTCTATCTTATTTGACTATAATATAATAGTTTATTCCTTGGTTAGATTTAGTGGGTATAATTAAAATGAATGAATAATAAAGTTTGTATTTTTTAAGTTAGGCCGTTGAACCTTAATAATAACTGTAGACGTATAAAAATGACCATATTCCTAAATGAATATTTAATGTTCATTTTATTCTTATTCCTCTATTTAGTTACATCTAATTTAATTAAATCATCCACATTATTCTATTTAATTAAATAAATTATTCAATTTATTTATTTAAATTCACTTAAGCCCTTTATATCATTTAATTGAATAAATCATTTTATTTAATTAAATCCCTTCTCTCTACTTTTTAATTAAATTTACATTTAATTAAACAGTTTACCCCAATTAAATAAATCTGATTTATTTAAATCCCCAACTTGCAACCAAATTGAAATAAAGCAATTTATTTTAATTAACTCATATTATCCCTCATCCACTTGCATTTTCCTACATCTCCCACTTGCATCCTAACCCTCTTCCTAAATTCTTCTAGAACCTATCTAATCCTAATCAATAAGCTTAAACCCATCAATTATCCCCTTTCCCTAAATTTGAGGAGGTCACTTCTCAAATTTGGAGTGAAGTCTTCCAAAGGCATTAAAGCCTTTATGCCTTCAACAAGCTAACTTGTTGAATACCCCCAAATTTGGAAGGACCCTTACAAATTTGTCCCCAAAGTTTTCAAACCATTAATGGTTAACTAACCCTTAGTGGCATGGTTAGAGACTTTCTGCCTAACTTAACCCTCATCTAACCCAGGGGTCTCATCAAGCATCCATTTCTTTGACCATGGTTATCCCTTTAACCTTTGCACAAGAGTTTACCCCTTGGGTAAAAGCTTTATCCATTGGATAACCCTAACCTAACCTTAAACCTTGCCTTCTAAGGTAACCATGAGGTCTTCTCAAGCATTTAATGCTTCTTACCTCTCCTCTCAAGAAGTCTTATGTTGACAATTGTCACCATTTCATTGGTGGAAATCATAAACATGGTTTGATAACTTTCAATCCTGACCCTTGATTAGATTCTTCAATCCTGACCATCCATTGCCCTGTTACTTCTATAAATAGAGCCCTCATTCCTCCATTTTCAATCATCCAAGCTTTTAGTATCACACTTATACTCAATTTTAGCATGCATCTAGCCTCTCTTTGTAATAGGAATTAATCTAATAAGCATTTTAGAGAATTTCTATTATCATTAGCTTACATCATATAAATAGTATATCATGTTAGGATAGTATTGTTACTAACCTTGTCATCTTATAATCTAGTTTAACTCATTTGATAGAATAATGCATAAATAGGATGCATTCATGTTAAAATTAATCTAAAGCATCCCTCATTCTTACATTCATCATCCCTAAGTCACTTTGCCCAGTGATTTGAGAGCAAAGGCATTGGCTTGAGGGACCTTGTGAGATAGAGAACCATGGAACCCACCTTGGGAAGTTGAGTCATTCCTCATAACTCCATAACTTGCACCAAGAGTCCCATGGGTGTGTGGACAAGTCCTTTGAAATATTTCCACATTTTGAGTTTCATTGAACTACTTTTCCCACATACAATAACATATATAGATATTTGTGCATTCTTCTATTTTTTTTTAATAAATTAGAGACTATATTTTTAATTATTGAAAAATGAAATTTCAACAATGCTAACCCAAATTTTCATATGAAATTAATATTTTTCTAAAATAATACTTTTTATTTAATGTGATAGATTTTGTACACATACAAGAAAGATTGTGTAAGAATTATTTAATTTGAGTTCTTCACTCACTTGTTTTTTAGATTTATAGTGTATTCTCCAAATATAATTTGAAGATAAATGATATTTTATATTTCCATTTCTAAGATTTTAAGCTATATGTAAACCTAGAAAAAACCAAATTACATTAGAAATATAAACTTTAACTTACTTTTGATAATTATATTTATACATTATTATACTTTTTTTATAATTATTAACCACTAACAATTATAAACTTAAAATATTCTTACTTGAATAAGTATTATTATAAATCAATATTTAGTAAATATTTCTCTATAAAATTATGACTAAAACTAAAATAATTTAAGGAGAGATTTCAATTGAATCTATTTTATTTAGATTAAAATTATTTTATTTTACTTTAAACTATATTTACTACATACAAAAGAATTTAAATTTTATTGTATTTATATTATTTTTGTTTTCCTATTACAAATTTTTTTATTTGATAATTGACATCTAATTTTTTAAATTTTAAATTCTAAACTTCTTATGATTATTCATACAAATTATTAAAAATAAAAACTTATAAAATATATTTTTTCCTTGAATTAGTTATTATGTACTAATAAATTTAAAAATAATATTTTCTATATATTATAATAATGGAACACTAAATAATAAAATCCAATATTATCAATAAAAAAAATAATGGAAAACTAAACATTTTTTAAATATCTTTGTTTTTATTTTATATTCATATATTTATCTACAACTCATAATTTCGATAAAGGTATATTTTGTTTTATATGATGTTTTTTAAAAAAATATTATGATATAATGAATATTAATATTTTGACATGTGAATGGTTGTTAAATATAAGTTAAGAGATAAAAGTTAACATTAACACACTCATGCCATTACACTCCACCACTTGCTACCTTTGTAAAATGTCTCTAGACATTAATAAAATACATAATCAATAATTTTAAATTATAATAAATCATTAAACTACTATTTAAATTTCATGCCTCAAAAAAAAAAAATTATAAAATAATACATATTATAATTTATATGAAAGATTCAAAATAACTTAGGAGTACAATGATTGCATAATGGGAACATTAGAAACTATGCAGAGAGGAGCATCATCACATAGATTTGTACCCATTTGAGTGTGAACTAGATGAACTAAGTGGATTCTTGTCATCTCTAGTACTCGTATCTAACTAAAAGAAGCATTCTATGGAGTCCTTTTTAAGGATCTATGGAAGAAATATTCTGAGCCATCTCTGCTAAGAGTATTGAGAGAAAAAGGATAGAGATTTGCCTTGGATCCCATAGCACATATCTCTATTTTCTAGAAGGGCAGAGATGGAAAATACTATTGCCTTGTGGAATATGGTGCTCATTCATAACATATAATTGGTGAGGATTTACCCCAATTGGCCAATGGAAATCCTTAAGCGACAATAAATAATCATAATCATAAATATAGTTACAGTGAACGATAATGCTACCAATCCATCATGAATGTATGACTTATAAAGACAACTTTATTTTTAGAGATTTTGCTCGAATGCATTTTCAACATATATTCCCTTTCACAATTTCATCAAGAATCTACTTGAACAAGATCTCGAAAGTACTTGAATAGAGGAAGATGATCAATACAGATGCTAGTAGTTTTGAGGAGCACTCTTCTCTATGGATTCCATAAGTGTTGATGTATATAGTCATGCAAAGGGCTATTGTCTCAAAAGAACAAAGGGCCAAATCTTCATTTACCCAAGAATCTACCTTTGTGAATGTGGAAAGTTAGTTTCAAGATACTCATGCAAAGGAGTTAGTTGGAAAATTTCGTCATGTTCAGCGAAGAACAACATATTAAGTTTAAAGAATATTAGTCAATTTTGAGTGTGTAATACTTTAAAGTCTAGAAGTTGAAACTTAATGTGTTATTTAAGTCATCTAGGAAAATTTGAAACTATTGTTGAGCCTACTTCTAGTGCTGCTTTGCTTCGATAGCCTGCAACAATCTACCACTATTTCTCAGCTTCCCGCTGCGGTTCTACAACAACACTCTACAACTACTTCTGATCACAACTCTTCTAAATCACTTCCACCTGATCTCTCTCTTGGTCCTAATGATTGTATCCCTTGGACTGTAGTTCGTCGAAGGCAAAAGGGGAGGTCTTCCCCCCTTGTCCTAACCTCTCCCTCTCAAGGTTTGGGTGTCTCTTCCTCTCCTTTAGTTGGGTCTAGTTTGTTTTTTGATCTGTTTGTTGTAAAGGGGCTTTCTCCCTTGGTTTGTTTTATCTTTTTGATAGTCTCTGACTATGTTAAGGGTCGACACCCTAGCTAATGCTGCTTTTTTAATCAAAAACATATATTAAGCAACATATTAAACCTAAAGGATATCAGTCAATTTTGAATGTTTAACATTTTTAAGTATAGAAATCAAACCTTAATGTGTGTGATTCAAATAATAAGTTTGGATATTCTTTTTGAGGGGAGAATTTAAATCTAGTAGACAAAAGATAACATCTTGTTAGCTGGTTTCTACATCTAATCAATATAACAAGAAAATTATAGAACCTTGAACACATGCTATATATGATATTCTCAAGAGTGAATGCGTGTGGGAGGATGAGAAATTGAACGTGTTTATGGAAATTCTAGAGGATGAATGGTACACTACTAATAAAATAGTAAAGGCAATGCTCCCAATAATCTTAGTCATACTCATACCCAAGACATTTGAGCTTATTTTAGCATGGAAAGCAAGGATTTTGAGTGCTATTATAGTCTTTTGCAGCACATTATAGAGGTCAACATTGTATTACAGTACATGCACGAAAATGGCTTTTTTGAAAGGGCTTTAAAAAGTTTCACACAAATACTGTAATGTGCTAGCTTATGTGCGACTCATGAAACCCTAGTTTTTCTAAAAGTAAAGGGCTTTAAAAAGTTTCACACAAATACTGTAATGTGCTAGCTTATGTGTGACTCATGAAACCCTAGTTTTTCTAAAACTAAAGGGCTTTAAAAAGTTTCACACAAATACTGTAATGTGATAGCTTATGTGCGACTCATGAAACCCTAGTTTTCTAAAACTAAAGGGATTTAAAAAGTTTCACACAAATACTGTAATGTGCTAGCTTATGTGCGACTCATGAAACCCTAGTTTTTCTAAAACTAAAGGGCTTTAAAAAGTTTCACAACCCTAGTTTTTCTAAAACTGTTCAATAATTTCTAGTGAGTTAGAATGTAAATGATAAATGGAGTACTTGTGTGGTTATTACCTAATCTAAATGACCGTGCTTTAACCTTTAGCTTCTCAAAATATATGTTATAGACTTACAATGAATTAATTGGTGATAATAGTGGCTATCAAGTCTAGATTGAGCTAATGTGATATGGTAAAGATGATTGTAATTCGGAAAACACATTACAATGAATTAGGATAATTAATAATGTGGTTAAGAGATGATATTATAAGGATTTAACTTGATGAAGTGGTAATGGGATTTATGATTTTTAGGTGGATATTAGTAGTGTATAAAATTTGAATTTTGCATTTTATGAGTGATGGTATGAGTAGAAGAGGTGAGTTAAACACATTCAATATCCATTGAATATGAATTGGAAATAACGAATAAGTGGATAAAGGCAAATTAATAAGAATACATTTGATACTTTCATAATTGAGATATTGTTTTTCTTAAGATAGATTTACAATTAAAGTACTAAAACTAAAATGTATCTAGTTGGATGAATTAATAAAGTAGACTAGTCAATATTGAATCTAATATTGAATACATATGTATTTGATATTTTCATAATTGATATATTGTTCTCTTTAATGTAGATTTAAAATTAAAGCACTAAAATCAAACTGTATCTAGGTGGATGAGTTAATTAAGTAGACTAGTCAATATTGAATCTAACATTGTGATCTAACCTTGCTAATATGTTGGATATAAATGGTATGAGCTAATTTACATGAATGATAAACATACCAAAGGAAAGGGAGAACCATATAACCATATTTGAACACCTCAATGTAAAGTTATTATTGGGAAATCCATATACCTACAAGGTAATTAAGGTTAGTGTATATTGTGACGTATAAATGCATTTAGATGGTTAATGTGTGGGTTATTTGTTAATTTGTTGAGTGGGGTAATTAAGTGTTTAACCATGTGGTTATATTTGCAAGAGTGGATTAGTGTTACGGAACTCTAATTTGAACGTGAATTTTGAATTTATTCTTTTATGGGTTTTTAAAGGGTTCAAATAAACATATATCACAATGTTTTTCATGTTTTTAAGTTCCCTAGGATAAGTACCTATGGGTAGGGGGATCATTTAAACCCTAAAATTGGTTAAGGACTTTGATTTGTCCTCTCAAAGTGACCTTTGAAAAAGTGACGAAAATTAAACCTTGGGATATGTGAAGTGACTTGTCTTATTTCTAAATCCCAAGGCTCATTCGTGAGTTTGGGGAAGCAAAAAACGGAATCTCACATGTGAGAGCATACTTATTAAGACATTATTGGAAATGTGTCCAAGTACACTTCCCATCTCCCCAAAAGTACTGCACATGTGGGAGAACTTGTGAGAGAATGTGCTTGCGGAGTGAATGAGAAGGTGACAAGTGTCACTTTTCCGTTCAAGTGGATTCAAGTGGCAATTTCTTTATAATATTTGTGTGTTCAAGGGTTTGGGGGATTCTTCCCTTCATTATTTTTTCATTCTTTTCTTTTTTATGTTGTCTAAGTTTGAGAGGGAGGCTTGGGAGAGAAGAAGGCAAGGATAAGACTCTTGCATGAGGAATCTTGAAGATTCAAGCTTGGAATGATTTTGGAGAAGAGGAGACTCATCCCTACAAGTTATGTAGAGATGTTAGTCCAATTTCACCTTCAAGTATTAATTAATTTCATTATGCAATGAACCCTATTGATTTTCTCTTGTTTGAGTAAGAAACAAGGGTTTGTGGGTTTTATTCTTTAGTAGGATTTTTTAATGAAAATAAGTAGTGAGCAACCTTTGTGTGTCTTGCAATGCCAGATATGTTATTGTGAAATCATAAATATTAGTCTATTTAAGATCTCCTTTCTCAAGGGAATGACTGGGGTCCATAGAGGCCTAATAAAATCATTTATAGAAGGGTGGAGAGCAATATTATTATCACTAGCACCTCATTCATGTTGTATTTTAACTATTTCTTCAAAAATAAATCTAATAGTGAGTTTTTTGTTCCTGAAGATGAGAAAATTTTAAGAATCTTAGATGCACAAACAAAACATAAAATACTATTAAAGCAATCAAAATAACAAATAACCTCTTATACCTTCCTCTTCCTCCTTCGATTGAGCTTGAAGTGGAGTGCGCCCCTGATGTCCAATTGATTTTCTCCGTGAATGAAGATTATGGATTGCTCTCCACTACACAACAAGATTGTATTGGATTGGATGATTGAGTGATGAATATATATTTCTTAGATGGGGGATGAATTTGACATTATGATGGCGTGATTGATGGATTACAAGACTTAAATAAGCAACATGAGATTGCATGAAAGGTGGATTTGACTATAGTGGGGATGTTAAGGATGAATCCTAGGCATAAAGGAGAAGCATAAGATTGCATGAGCATGAGATATGTAAATGAGGGGGGGAGACCCCAATTTATAGATTTGAGAGGCCAAAATGGAGGGCCAAGATCAATTTGGAATGGAGGGTGTAGATTGAATGAAGGTGATGGAAAGAATTGAGAGGACACGGTGTGGAGACCAAGACATTTGTCATTAAGGTATTTCTTGTCTCTATACTCCTCTAAGTCCATGGCGAAGAGATCCCTAGGCACATTGGAAGAATAAAAGGAATTAAAAAGTCCTTGGGAAGGGACAAGGCAATTAAAAATTCCAAAATAGAATATGTGTGGGAAGACTAAATGAGAAAAGAAATTAAAAATTCCTTGGGAAGAGGAGGCATGTGGGGATTTGAAGAATTTAAATTTCCTTGAAAAGACCAAAGTGGGTGGCATTTATGATTGGAGGATGATATGGGAAAGCCATTTATTTCAAAGGGTTAACTCATCCTTAATCAAGATGATTAGAGATGTGCAAATGATTGGAGGAATGTAAAATTGGGGGAAATGATAAGCGTGATTAGGTTTCTTAATGAAGGATTATAGTGCAAGTGGGCTAGTTAGGAGGATGTGACATGAGGAGAGACAATGAGTGAAGGATTGTAAAATTGGGGAAAATGATTGTTAGGATTCCCACAGATACTGAGAGGGGGGGGGAATCAGTATCTAACTAGTAATAAGATTTTCTTAACTTAAAACATGTAGAGCATATTAATATTGTGTACTGGTAAACATAAAGTAATGCAATAAATAGAGATAAAAACAACCACATGAAAAACACACCATAACACAATATTTTAATGAGGAAACCCGGTGTGGGAAAAACCTCGGTGGGATTTGTGAACCAGAATATTCCCTTACTAGCTAATAAGAGAATATTACTGCTACAAGAGGGGCCTGCACATGCAAGAAGGCCAAGTGCCTAGAGCTCACTACTCAAATACAAAATAGGAAGTCTCACTGACTTACAAAATGGATTATATAAATCTAGTGTCTTGTACTGCTTCAAAATAGCATCTATAATGCCAGATCCAGTACCGGTTTCTGCTCTGCTTCTTACATAAACCCTTAACCTATATTTCGCATAATAGGTCTGCCTTATTTCACCTAATTACATTCCTCTATCCTTACATAATTGTTCTACAATGATCTCTCTTATATAAGAGTCATTTTATAACTTGCCAAGCTGGCTTACAATGATTTTACAATAATAAACAAAATATATTAACAACAAATTTCCTATCGACTTCTGTGTTGGTATGCTTCCTTTTACTGCTGGTGCCAGTGGTCTATGTGCCGATGTAGAATCTAAATTTGCTGGTGCCAGTGGATTGCCTTGTCGGTGACATAGGATTGTAAGGTTTCCATCAATGACAAAACCTTCAATCACCTACAATGTCTCATTGGATTGTGCATTTGCCAACAATCTCCCCCTTTGGCATTGATGGCAACACTCATGAGAAAATTCAAAAAGTGTAGTCCAAAAATATGTTACCAAAAATGTGTGAACCAAAATGTGTGAACTCCCCCTGAGAAGATGAGTCCTGATTATTTTCTCATACCACTACTCCCCCTTTGGCATCAATGACAAAGGTTGTCAAAGTGTCAATAGGGTATGGTTTCTTGTCTCAACCTTGTAACTGGGTGGTTACAATTTGAAAAAGATCCACCAAAACCAAATTTAGGCTTTCAAGAAACTTTTTACTATCTTTTATTGCTGCCTCTATTCTTTGAATTGTACCGGTGAGGTGTTACATTTGCTCTGTTGGTATTTTCTATCCTTGAACTAATGCATCAGATATTTCTTTCCTTAAACAAGCGAGGTAGTTCAACTTTGGACTTAATCTCCATTTTAGATCCTTAGCCTTACTTTATTTTCTCCTTTTCTCTTTCTAGCTTTAGTAACTCTTCCTCAAAACCTATTATCTTTTGCTCAAAAATTGATAATGAATCAGATGAATTAATAAAATTGTCAGCTAGCTTATTAATTTCCTCCTGTATCTTGCTCATTTTCATGTCTATGTCAACTGTCAAAAAGTTTGTCTTACAAATGTCTCTGTACAAAGTTTTGAACTCCTTAAGTGTGTTGCACAGTTCCAGTAGAAGTGTGTCAAACTGCCTTGTACACTTCTTTATTTGTTCTTCAAAGAATTTCTGTTTTTCTTTTTCTAACCTCTCTTTGAATGCTTCTTCCTTTATTTGTTCAACTGTCACTATGTTGTCAGTAATATATTTAGACAAAGTGTCAAGTTTACTCAAAGAATCCTTATTATCTACATTGCATTTTGGAGCTATCATCTTCAAAATTGGAATTGTGTCATCTATAGCTTTATATGCCTGTGAACTACAATCTGCTATTTTCTTTATAGAATTTAAAAGAACTTCAGTTACATTTGTGATTTAGATCCTGCAGTTGAGGAGCTAACATTCTAAATTCCGCCAGAGGGAGCAATATCCTTGCTTGCAGTGACCTCTAGTAGGTCAGTCTGTGTTTCCATTTCCTTAAGCAATGGTTTGTTTTGCTCAGTAGTTGCCGGTGGCACTGATTTTGTATTAACCTATTCCTATGATGGAGGTTGTTGCTCTACTTGTTTCTCTATTTGTTGTTTTGTTTGCCCATCTGCTGGTTTACCTTCAGTGTCATCCGTGTTATCAGTTATCGGTGGCTCACTAGCCATATCTATCTTACCGATTGTGTCCTTGTCTATCATAATGTTGACTTTTTGAGTATCAACATCAACTATGTATAGTACCTTAGAATTAGGATTTGTATCCTCTTGTGATACATCCATACTCTCATCAACTGGTTGATCTTCAGTTGTTGTTACCAGTGGAGTAACCTAGGGTGGTGGGGATAAATTATCTCTTATTTTGATGCTTGGATGTCCACCAACTTTTCCTTTTCCCTTATCCTTGTCTTTCTGATATACCTTGATTGGTTTAGGGTTTCTATACTCTTCCTGTTTTTCCTTCTCAACAAGGAATATATCTCGTGCATTTTCTATTTCCTCTGCAACCTCATTTACTCTTCCAACCATTAGTGCAATATGTTAGTGTACAGTAGAGAATACTGACCAGTTAGCCTCTGCAATTAGATCATCTATTTCTTTCAGAGAGTTAATTGGGTAGACAACAAGTAGTTTCTCAATCTTTATTTTCTTGTCAATCTCTATAACAACTTGCCTTCTAGCTTCGAGTCTCTTAAATAGTTCTACCAATACTTCATCTATAATTTGCATCAAAAATTTCTTATAGATATCTAAGTGTAGAATTGCACTATTTTCAACTTTCTCCTTGTCATCAACTGATAATGTATCATATAGTTTGTTAATGTTCTTAAGTTGTCCTTCCTCTGTTATTTCATCCAACAGTTTGTCAACTGGAGCAATATTTTGTTGAGTCCTTTTCTTTGGTGTCAACTTTTTCTTCTTAGGAGTAGACTTCTTGATCGGGGGCCTCATTGCCTGTTATTTTTTCCTGGTTCTTCTAGGCGAAGGTGTGGATACCATTGAAGGTTCCCTTTTCCTTACAACTCTTTTAAATGTTGTAGGCATATCACTCTCTGAAGAAGTTACTATCGGTGAAAGGTGAGTTTCTGGTTGTTGTGCTTGTAACTCATCTTCAGTGATACCGGTTTGTTTTAGTAGATCTTCTTTTATAGCCTTAGCTTGCCTTGAACCTCTCCTCACTGTTGCTTCTACTTTCCTCACTCTCTTCTTGGATTGAATTTGTTTTTCAATGGTTTCAGCACTACTGAATATCTCTTCCTTAGGTTCATTGGGTGCTTCCAGAAGGGCTTTAGAATATGTTTCAATGATGTGATCATCTGTCTCATAACCCATTTCAATAACCCAAATTGTTCTTGGGATAACTACTTCCATCCAGATCTAATCCTTCTTAATCATAAAGCATATGTCATCCTTATATTTATCTATAATTGCTTGTGATAATCTTACTCTAGTGTTCATTCTAGCCTTTAATGCTTGAAAGAATTCATTAATATTCTTTTCTCTATTTTCACCCATGTTGTTCAATAGGTCAGATAATTGTTTCCCTACCGGTATGTCAAATCCAAGGTTCTTGTTACCTATACCGTGCACCTATTTGGTTATATGTAGCATTAGGCAAACAAGTAAGTTACCAAATCTGAATGTCCCTTTCTTGTCCTCCTTGATCTTTCCCAGATTGTCAATAAGTTCATCCTTTAACCATTCACATACATCAATTTTCACATTATCTTTAACCATATCATGAGCACTTTTTATGCATAAGCTGGAAACTGAGTTAAGCCTATTTGCATGAGTTGTTTTGTATCCTAAAATCATGCTAATTTATCTCACATTTATGTCAGTTACATCATTCACCCTTAAAGACCTTTTGTTGGATGTTGCACCTATTAGGTTCATTACCAGGTCATTTGAGACCTTCTTTGTCTTGTTTGGTCTGTTACCGGTGGAAGGTAACCCTGTTACAGCTTTCACAACTTCCTTGGTAATTTTATGAACCAAATCTAGCCAAAAGAAAGCACCATGTACCCTACTCAATACTATCCTAATAACTTCCTTAGGGAAATCCAGAATGCTGATGATTTCAGTGAATCCTAGGGTTTCAATAATTTTGTGTTCAGGTTTCACATTACTGGAATCATCACATATGATAGTTTTGTACACGTTCTTGATTTCCTCATCACCTAATTCTTCTATGTGGCAATGGATGTATATTCTAGGGTCTTGTACAAAAACAACTCCTTTGGGGATTTGGGAAAATGCATCAACATTATCATCCTTTTTAGCTATCTCAAGAACTAGCTAAACTACGGGCCTAGGGCATTTGATTACCTCGACTGCAGTAGGGTTTTCTATGAATTTAGGTACAGAAGAGGATGCCATGATTATAAATACCTTTTTCTGCCTTTGGAAAGATTGGTTGCTGAAATGCTTTGCCTCTTTGCTCGAAATGCCTTAGCTCTGGAGATTTCGTGCTCTCTGAATGTTTGAATGCTCGGTGAAGTGAATGGAGCCAAAAACACTAATTTATAATGTCAATATGCTAACTACCACATTTAATGCTTGCCGAGTAAGTAATCACTTAACATATCTACCAGTATAGAAGTAATTTCAACTTCTTACCATCAACTGAGGGAGTAATAGCATATTTCTCATTTGATTGCTAAACCCTCAAAAGAATTTTCTTCAATTATATGAAGAGACTCCTGCCGGTGGAGTGCTACTCTGTTCTACCGGTGGAGTGTTGCTTGGTTCTATTGGTGGAGGAGTATTCCCAACACCATTTAGGTCTGACTTTCTAATCCATTGTTTTGAGAATTCTTGCTTAACTTCTTCAACCTTTTCTTTTCCTTTCAAACTAGAACCTTTGTTGTCTGTTGGTGGTGCCTTACTTCTACAAAATTTTGCAATATGTCCAATCTTGTTACAAGCATAACAAGTCACATTATTTTTCTAAATAGCCTTCCCATAACCTATTCCAGTTTGTGTTCTACATTGATTAGATAAGTGTCCAAATCTTCCACAAACATAACATCTTACATTGATTCTTTAATTTTTAGAGTTATGACCAATTTTGTTGCATTTTGAACATTGACCGGTGGGTGCATTGGTATTCTGATAATTTCTAGATCTACATTGATTTTCTCTATGACCATACTTGTTACAGTTAAAGCATTTGCCATTGAATTTATAAGCAGTCGGTTGTCTTACCAGTTTCCTATGATCTTGTGTGTTTACAGTACCAGAGCTTTCTCCTACTTCAAAGCCAATTCCACAAGTGACACCTTTAGGTTTTTGATTCTTCAGCAAGTTACCAAGTTCTTCTGAGCTTTTCTTGAATTTCTCTTTATGCTGATTTGCAGTATCTAGTTCTCTTTCTAAGACTTCTTTCTACCTCATTAGTTCATTTGAGTCATTCTTTGTGTGCATTAGATCTGTCTTCAACAAATCATTTTCATAACTGAGTCTTGTGTTTTCATTTGCAGCATCACTTAGTCTTCTAGTCAAATCTTCTTCATTCTTCTTTCTATCTTCAATTTCTTTACAGAATCTCATAGTCATATCCTGCATCTCATTCTTTGTTGTCTTGTTCTCTTGCTTCAGCTTGTTTATCATATCATTAAGAGTTTCTTTTTCATAATTCCCATTTTGCATCTTTTCACAAAGTTCTCTTCTCTTGTTTCTTGAAATAGTAAGATTTTATTGAAGTGCTTGAATAATATCCTGAGCTACTTTTAGGTCATCTTCAAGTTTGATATTTTTCAATTTTTCTCCATCATAGTATGAGAGAGCTGCTTCAAGTTGCTTCATCAAGTTTTCCATCTCTATCAGTGTCAAGATATTTCTCAAGCTGTTATGCTTCTGAAAATGGAGGACCAGGCTCTAATACCAATTGTAAGGATTCCCACAGATACTGAGAGGGGGGGGGGGGGGTGAATCAGTATCTAATCGGTAATAAGATTTTCTTAACTTAAAACATGTAGAGCGTATTAATACTGTGTATTGGTAAGCAAAAAGTAATGCAATAAACAAAGATAAAAAAAACCACATGAAAAACACACCATAACACAATATTTTAATGAGGAAACCCAATGTGGGAAAAACCTCGGTGGGACTTGTGACCCACAATATTCACTTACTGGCCAATAAGAGAATATTACTACTACAAGAGGGCCTGCACATGCAGGAAGGCCAAGTTCCTAGAGCTCACTACTCAAATACAAAATAGGAAGTCTCACTGACTTACAAAATGGATTATATAAATCTAGTGTCTTGTACTACTTCAAAATAGCATCTATAATGCCATATCTAGTACCGGTTTCTACTCTACTTCTTACATAAACCCTTAACCTATATTTTGTATAATAAGTCTACCTTATTTCGTCTAATTACATTCCTCTATCCTTACATAATTGTTCTACAATGATCTCTCTTATATAAGAGTCATTTTACAACTTGCCAAATCAGCTTACAATGATTTTACAATAATAAACAAAATATATTAACAACAAAATTCCTGTTAGTTTCTGTGCCAGTATGCTTCCTCTTATTGTTGGTGTCGGTGGTCTATGTGCTGGTGGTGGTGGATTACCATGCCAGTGACATAGGATTGTAAGGTTGCCATCAATGACAAAACCTTCAATCACCTACAATGTCTCATTGGAGTGTGCATTTGCCAACAATGATAAGCATGATTAGGATTAGAAAATGTGATTTGTAGGAATCACATAGTTAAGTCAACTAATTAAAATTAATTAACTGATGGAAGTTTACAAGATATAAAATTATGAAAGTGACTTTAGAAGAACGAGGAATAATTAATTTTGATAAATTAATTATAGATTATAGTGATAAAATTAATTAAATTTGATTTAATCAATTTTAAGAAGAAAGGGACAAACACAATTACATTAAATAAATAATGTGGTCAGGCTTAAATTAATTAAACATTGATTTAATTAATTTTATATGTCTACATTTTGTCTCTCTTTGATATAGCATCATGAAGTGTTGTTATATCAAAGAAGAATAAAATATAGTGGATAAAAGGGATTAAGACTAGTAGCATGATGTCCCAGTCATAGGTGAGATGAGGAAGGATGACAAGAAGGTAGTGGTATGCCCTCTCAAGAGGACATGCAGGTTCTAAGAACACAGGTGTGTTTTCAAAATGGATTAGAGGACTAGAAGATTGAGGATGAAATAATGTAAAAAGGACAAGGATGATGAAGGGGGAATCAATGAATTGGAGTCTCCAAGATAAATGGATGAAATGAGATGAATGAACGAAAGGAAGTAAGTGGATGGGATTTATTATTGTGTAGATGTGGAGAGAAAACCTAGTTTTGATTTTGCAACAGACTATCTACACCACTAACTATAGAAGTTAGAATGTTGTGAATATCCGATGCATCGACTAGATTCTCAAACAATAGGTTATCTCTATTCACACAAGTTTGCTAAAACCGATGACGGTGTAGATGCGAGACTGTAGGATCATACAAGAGAAACCATCAAACACACCATACCACAAAAAATATGCCCCATTTTACACCAACCAAGACATACAAAGATATAGGATGATTAAGGTATCCCTGGATAGGTATAGTCTTGTGATGTAGAGGGTTTGGGATGTTATATCAATTTCTTGGTTTTTACTCAAAAAGGGTCTCCACTTGGTATCACCCAATGGACCAATGTCTTTAACCTTCTCACAGTTTCTAGAGCTTGTCATGGATCCTTCCCAAGGACCTCTTCACTTAGGACAACTCACAATTGACAAGGAGTCTCCTACCCCTAAGGTTGCAACCCTTCAACCAAGGACACCTAACAACCCCAAACCCCAAGTAACGAGATCTTTACAGAAAAGTAGAAACTAACCTATGTGAGTGTTTACACATGTGTTATATGGATTTTTCACTAATCTTGACCCCTTAGATGGGAGTTTACTATCCCTTTGTATCTTTTCCCCTTTTGGACCTAGGAAAATCGAGCTACAATCAATTAGCCCTCCATTTGGACTTCTCTTTATTTCTGCCACAACCTACCTGAACAACCCCCTAAATAAATTTGGTATTCGAATACCCTTTTAGGAATTCTATGAGATTCCAAACTTCTACATCTACGTTTTGAGTACATATGGTCAAACCCTATTGACCCTATTTAGCCTCTTCTAGTCGACATTAGGGTTTAAGATCTCAAAAGTTTCACTAGTCACAAAGGAATGAAATGATAACACTTTACAAGGGTCTACAATTGTTCAAGGTTCCTTCTCATGCCAAGTTTGACCATCCTTGAATCTTCTGTTCAAGGTTTCCACCCTCTTTTCCTACTACATATGCTTGCCACATGAGCGATGTCAAGCCTAGGGTATCATCTTAGGAAAGAAAAATGACACTTCTTGTCTCCAAAACAACTAGAAACATCTAGTATACATGAAAAATCAACATCCTCCTAGGTTTCAAATTGATCCCATAGAGAGATGTTGATTTGTGCCACTGTTTGCATCCAAACCCTGGTTTTGAGGGTTTTGTTAGGCCAGTGGGATAGAAAATTCAGTTTCTCCCAACCCCGAAGGCTTCAAGACCTTAGATCAACTCCAAATGGATGGTGAACCTCTGTGACATCTTTCCAAATGTTTAATTCATGCCCACCATTCACAGGGAATTATGCAAGAACAAAAAACTCAAGAAGAATGTAGGAAATCACAATAACCATTTACTTTGAAGACAAGAAATTCATTCAAATTCATCTCTAACTAGTAGGCATCATTCCTCTAGGCTTATATAATTCCAAGGAACTCCTTGAACTACCTCCAATGCATACAATCAACCAACTAACCGTTGGGATAACCATATTTCAAAATCTTGCAAGAAAAGTTGCTTAAGACAACAATGCAACTTTGCAACTTTTGACAACTTTCTACAATTCGGTCTTGCCTTCACACAAAAGGTCAAGAATGAACATACCACACATTGTAGACCCCTAAACATCAAAAATACATATAAAATTCCCATATGAGGCCTTTGACCAAGTTGACACACCTAGGGGCCTCAGGGCTTATTACACTGTCTAGACCTAATCAATAGGCCTTCAAACACACACATTGCTCATTCTATTCCTAACATAACCATGAATTAAAATGATATAGACACATGCCAAGATGAAGTAGAAACATGTCCTAGTGGCCCTGCACTATACGCCCCTGGGCAAAAAAAGTCAAGTCCCTTGAGTTGCCAACTAGTTGATTGTAGTTCCATGCTTAAGGATATCACTTTCACTCATCCAAGTAGCTTTAGACTCATGAAGCCCCTTCCATTTGACAAGATAGTCTTTGTACACACCTTTCCTTGTTTGTTTGATCACCTTGGAGTCAAGAATGCACTCCAATTCTAATGTCTTGCTAGGCGGTAGATCCTTCATCCATTCTACGTCCTCTTCCTCAAGAGAGGAATCAGGTGCTACATCTGTCAAGGATCCTTTGAAGGCTATCAAATCACATACATTGAAGATGGGAGATATTCCCAAGTCTTATGAAAGTTCAACTTCATATGCATTGTTTTCAAACTTATGAACCACTTGTAGGGGACCTATCTTCTTCATGAATAGTTTAGAGGGTAGGCCTTTAGGTAACCTTTCTTTCCTTAGGTAAGCCATCACCAAATCCCCTAATTTGAACTGAACATCTCTCCTCTTAATATCTGCTCTGAGTTTATATTTATCAGTACTTTGTTGAAGTGAATCCTTAACTTATTCATGAATCTCCTTCATGGTGACAACAAAGTCTTCTCCTTGGGCACTCCTTTTGTCCATGCATCCAAGATCTTTGAGTTCAAGTATCCCTCTGGGATGTAGGCCATACACAACCTCAAATGGACTTGTCCATATGATCCTATTGATTGAATCATTGTATGCATATTGAGCTTGTCCAATCACTAAATCCCAACTTTGTCCATGCTACCTGGTAAGGCATCTAAGGAGATTGCCAAGGGATCTATTAACCACCTCAGTCTATCCATCAGTCTGAGGGTGGTATGCTGATGAAAATGACAGATCGGTACCTAATTTCTTCCAGAGAGTCCTCCAAAATTGACTCTCTATTAGTGACAGTATTGAGAGGTAATCCATGTATCCTTACAACTTCTTTGAAAAAAACAACTGCAATATGAGAGGCATCATTTGTGCATTTACATGGCACAAAATGAGCCATCTTGCTAAACCTATCAACAATTACAAAGACACTATGAAACTCCCTAGGAGATTTGGGTAATCCAAGTACAAAATCCATACTAAGGCTTTCCCAAGGCCTAGTAGGAATCAACAAAGACTGATACAAACCGGCATTGCTTGAAATACCTTTTTCCCTTTGACAAATAGCACAGTGCTCCACAAATCTTCTTACCTATGTCTGCATCTTGGGCCAAAAATAAAACCTTGATACCTGCTCTAAGGTTTTGTCCAAACCAAAATGACCTCCAAGATGCCATTGTGTTTCTCTCTAATGATGTTCTCCCTCATAGAACATTGAGGAATGCATAATTGATGCCCCTTGAAGAGAAATCTATCCTGCAACATAAAATTAGAAAACTCAACATGAAAAGAGTCCGAAAAATTAGTACATACATCATATGCATCCTTGAAATCATGATCCTCTTTGTACATGGCCTTGAGAGAATAAACACCAACACTTTGCAACTGAATTTCTTGAACACTAAGGGTTCTCCTACTCAAAGAATTTGCAACCTTATTAGTCACACCCTTCTTGTGCTTGATAGTAAAGGTGTAAGGTTGGAGTTGTTCAACCCACTTGATGTGCCTTTGGTTCAACTTCTCTTTCCCATTAAGAAAACTCAATGCATGGTTATTAGTATAAACAATAAACTTCTTTCGAAGAAGGTAATTGTGCCACTTTTTGAGTGCTTGCACCATGGCATAAAGCTCCAAATCATAGGTTGAATACCTCTATTTAGCCTCATTCAACTTCTCTAAAAAGAATGCCACTGGATGTCCTTCTTGACTAAGGACTGCACCTATTGCCTACTTTCTTGCATCACATTCAACTTTAAAAAGTTGATAAAAAATAGGGAGTCTCAAGGTGGGAAGTTCTTCTACCTTCCTCTTTAAAATCTCAAATCTTTGAGTTGCTTGCTTTGTCCATTCAAACTTGCATTTGATTCCTCCTTTTATAGTGTTAAGGATGGGAGCACAAATATGACTAAAGCCCTTGATGAACTTTCTATAAAAAGTAGCCAATCCATGAAAGCTCCTAACATCACCTACTATCCTAGGTGTAGGCCAATTTACAATAACATCAACCTTAGAAAGATCCATTTTCAAACATCCATTTGAAACTACAAAGCCTGGATACACCAACTCATTTTTCATGAATTCACACTTCTCTAGATTGATTACCAATTTCTCCTCATGAAGCTTCCTCAAAACCTAATCCAGATGCTTCAAATGCTCTTCCTTGGACCTACTAAACACCAAGATGTCATCAAGATATACAATAACAATTTTTCCAATAAATTCTTCCAATACCTCATTAATGAGGCACATAAAGGTACTAGGTGCATTTGTGAGGCCGAATGACATCACCATCCACTCATATAAGTTCTCATTGGTTTTAACAGTTGTCTTCCACTCATCACCAGGTTTGATTCTTATCCGATGATAAACTGACTTCAAATCAATCTTTGAAAAGTAGCATGACCCTCCAAGATAGTCCATTAGGTCTTAAATCCTAGGCATAGGAAACCGGTACCTAATTGTGATCTTGTTGATGGCTCTAGAATTAGTACACATCCTCCATGTTCCATCCTTTTTTGGTGCCAACATAGTGGGTACAACACATGGGATTACACTCTTCCTAATCAACCCCTTATCCAAAAGGTCTTGCACTTGTCTTGCTATCTCCTCATTCTGACTAGAAGTCATCTTGTAGGAAGCTTTATTAGGCAAGGTCACTCTAGGGATTAGATCAATTTGATGACTGATCTCTCTGATGGGAGGCAAGTTATCAGGCATGTCTTTGGCCACAACTCCCTTATATCTATCCAACATGGCTTGCACTTCCCTAGGAATCTCTCCTTTCTCACCACTTCCTTGCTTAGACTCATCTTTTGGGTGTAAAAACAAAGCATAGCCTTGGGTATCTTGTTTGAGGACTTCCAAAAACTTCTTTCCACTAAGAAACATGACATGTGGACTAACAATCTTCTCTTCCCCTTGATTAGGTAAAGGATCCATCTTAAATTGTCTACCATTCTTGGTAATGACATACACATTTTTCTCACCATCATGTTGTGCTTTAACATCATATTGCCAAGGGAGACCTAACAATAGGTGATAGGCATCCATAGGAAGGATATCACACAAGATCCTATCCTTATAGTCCCCCATTCCAAAATCTACCCAAGTTTGTTCATCTACTACTACATGTTGACCCTTGTTAAGCCAGGATACTCTATAAGGTCTCACATATGTTAACATTTTTAATTTTATCTTCTCTACCATTTCTAAAGCAACAATATTCAATGTGGATCCAGAATCAACAATCACTTTGCAAACCTTACCATGAGACTTACAAGTAGTTTTGAAGAGTGACTTTCTTTGTGGGGGCTCTTTGCATTGTGGTACCTTCAACAACGTTCTACTTAGCATAAGGCTTTTTCCATCCAAGGTAGGACCTACACTTCCCATGGGTGAATTGACACTTTGTCCATCATCTTCTTGCACAAGTTGAGTCCTTATTTCCAGTCCATGAGAGCTAGAAGATTTCTTCGGGCATCTACTCATTGTGTGACCCACTTGGTTGCAGATGTAACATTTACCAGTGAAAACACCAGGTCCTCTGCCTTGGTTTCCTTGCCTACCCCTACCAAAAGGTCTTCTTCCTCCTCTAAAGCCTACATTCTTATTATTGAACTCTCCATTAGACTCTTGCTGGTTATAATCGCCATTTTTAAAAGGAGTATTCCTTCGTCCAAAGCCACCTCTACCTCTGAAATTTTTGCCACCTCTTCCTCTATTATTTTGTTCTCCTCTCCTCTTTATCTTATCTTCCACCCTCAATGCCAATTGGAAGCATTTGTGCATAGTGTCTGGAGCCATGATGTTGATCTCATCTTGGATATTTTGCCTTAACCCATTCAGGTACCTAGCCACCTTCTTCGCCTCTTCTTCATGCTTCTTAGACTTAAGACTTAGCTTGTGAAATTCTTTGGTATATGCATTCACATCCAATTCCCTTTGTCTAAGTTTTTCAACTTCTTATACATCTCAACCTCATAGTATATTGGTAGGAATTGGTCTTTGGTTTTGTTCTCCATCCTCTCTCAAGAGGATATCTTCTTCTTCCCTATGTTCACCCTTTCTTCCTGCAACACTGTCCACCACAACAAGGCAGACCCCCTAAGTCTAGACTTTTCTAAACTCACTCTTTTCTCCTCTAGGACCTCTTTGTACTCAAAGTGGTTATTGAGTGCTTCTATCCATTCAAGCAACTCTTCTCCATTCAAGCTACCGCTATAGATAGGTAGACTTTCCACATTATCCCTGTTTATTGATTTTAGGGCATCCAAGAACATCTTTTGATCAGGTGCCATATTCTAAGGGATGGCCTCCTACTCCTCATTCTCCTCTTCTGATTCATCATCACAAGTTCTATCCTTTCCCTTGAATTGTCCAGTCTCTTTGAGTTCCTCTTCAAGCAACTCCTCTACCATCTTCTTGATGGCCTCTAGGTTCATTTCCTTAGGAGGCATTGTAGCAACCTCTACTCCAAATTCTGACTCTGACATACACTAATCCACCCTTGGTATAGCTCTTATACCAATATGATGCAGAGGGTTTGAGATGTTATATCAATTTCTTGGTTTTTACTCAAAAAGGGTTTCCACTTGGTATCACCCAATGGACCAATGTCTTTAGCCTTCTCAAGGTTTCTAGAGCTTTCCCTAGATCATTCCCAAGGATCTCTTCACTCAGGACAACTCACAATTGACAAGGAGTCTCCTACCCCTAAGGTTGCAACCCTTCAACCAAGGACACCTAACAACCCCAAACCCCAAGCAACAAGATCTTTATACAAAAGTGGAAACTAACCTATGTGAGTGTTTACACATGTGTTATATGGCTTTTTCACTAATCTTGACCCCTTAGATGGGATTTTACTAGCCCTTCGTATCTTTTCCCCTTTTGGACCTAGGAAATATGGCTACAAGCAATTAGCCCTCCATTTGGACTTTTCTTGATTTGTCTCACAACCTACCTGAAAAAACCCCTAAATAAATTTGATATTCAAATGCCCTTTTTGGTATTCTATAAGATTCCAAACTTTTGCATCTCGATTTTGATTACAGATGGTCAAACCCTACTGACCCTATTTAGCCTCTTCTAGTCAACATTAGGGTTTAAGCTCTCAAAAGATTCACTAGTCACAAAGGAATTAAAGGATAACACTTGCAAAGGGTCTACACTTGTCAAGGGTCCTTCTCATGCCAAGTTTGACCATCCTTCAATCTGTTGTTCAAGGTTTCCACCCTCTTTTCCTACTACACGGGCTTGCCACATGAGCGATGTCAAGCATAGGGTATCATCTTAGGAAAGACAAATGACACTTCCTGTCTCCAAAACCACTAGGAACATCTAGTATACATGACAAATTAACATCTTCCTAGGTTTCATATCCATCCCATAGAGAGATGTTGATTTGTGCCATTGTTTGCATCCAAACCCTGGTTTTGAGGGTTTTGTCAAGCTAGTGGGATAGAAAATTCAGTTTCTCCCAACCTCGAAGGCTTAAAGACCTCAGATCAAATCCAAATGGATGGTGAACCTCTTTTACAGCTTTTAAAATTTTTAATTCATGCCCACCATTTATAGGGAATTATGCAAGAACAAAATACTCAAGAAGAATGCAGGAAATCACAATAACCGTTTACTTTGAAGACAAGAAATTCATTCAAATTCATCTCTAACCATTAGACATCGTTCCTCTAGGATTATATCACACCAAGTAACCCCTCCAACTACCTCCAATGCATACAATCAACCAACTATCCATTGGGATAACCATATTTCAAAATCTTGCAAGAAAAGTTGCTTAAGACAACAATGCAACTTTGCAACTTTTGACAACTTTCTACAGTTCGGTCTTGCCTTCACACCAAAGGTCAAGAATGAAAATACCACACATTGCAAAACCCTAAAAATAAAAAATACATATAAAATTCCCATACAAGGCCTTTGACCAAGTTGACACACCTAGGAGCCTCAGGGCTTATAACACTGTCTAGACCTAATCAATAGGCCTTCAAACACACACATTGCACATTCTATTCCTAACATAGCCATGAATTAAAATAATGTAGACACATGTCAAGATGAAGTAGAAACATTTCCTAGTTCCCCTGCACCATCCTAAGACACAAGATAAAAATCAAAAGGAAAATCTCAATCATTCAAACAACATGCACATGGTCAACTGATATCTCTTGCCAAGAATAGGAAATGGATCTGGATAGACTATTAGACATGGGAAGGATACATCCTAATGGGCTAGTGATGGATTTTGATAAACTATTGGACATGGGAAGGATGCATCCCAATGGTAGGAGGACTGGATATATTGATGAGAGGCAACATATAAGTTAGTTGTGTGGGGTCTGCAGATGAGAGGATTTCCACTTAGATTTGGTTAACATGTTGTGGATAGGCATTTGTATAATGCACAAGTCAATTTAAGCACAAATAGATGGAAAAGCTCAGTGTGATGGGGGTCATAAATGGATTAGATAAGATAGGAGGGGGATTAATGATTGAATATGATTGGATGGGATGGGGAATATGATATGATATGACGGGATTGGGTTGTGGATATAGAATAAATGGATGGGGACCAATGACAAGGGAGAACCTATGCTTCGTAAAAAGATGGGAGGATGATAAATGGATTGGATAAGATTGGAGGGTGATAAATGGATGGGACATGATAGGATAGAATAATGAATGGGACCAAAGACAAGGGAGAACCAAGGCTTGGTAGAGAGATGGAATGGATGGAGAGACTTCTTGGATAGGAGATGGAAGGATTAAGTAGATGGATGTTGATAGGATATGAAGGACTAAAGGATGAAATATATGTGGAATCAGGATTCAAGAACTATGTTGCAAAGGAGTGCAATGCCCCACATTAGAAGATAGTGCAATTAAGGATGGAAGCATGGTGGATAAAGATGTATACATGATGGAAGGATATCATGTAATGGATATGGAAGGAGGGGGAATTAAGGCTTGTAGTTTTCAAATCAAGAATAGATATAATTTTTCCTCTATATTGATCAAGATCAAAGGTATGAATGGAGGATGGATTTGGATAGGACAGTCAAGATCAAAGATGGGAAATGATAATGAGCTTAGGTAGGATGTGGATAGCAGATATAGGATACAAAATATGTGAATGGTAGGATGACATGGATGAAGCTTGCCCCCAAGAGTAGAGTGCAAGTGGATGAGGGATTACACATGACACCTTTTTTATCAAGTTTTCATCATGGTACTTACCCAAGGCACCATTAGAAGTGGTTTTCACCATTGGATGGATTTTTTATATATTTTTTTAATCTTTTTTTTTCATTTTTTGGGAATAGTTTGGATGGATAGGGACGAGGATAAGTGGATGTAGAAAAGTGAATTTGTAAAATAGTGGATGCGTGGTAGGATAGAGGGACGACTCGAGCATCTAGTTCCATATATAGTATACCTTAAAGATGTTCTTCATTGAACCAAGATAACTAGAGGTATGCTCATATATATGGGGAGATGGAATGGCTGGAAGATGGATAAGTATCTTAATCAAAAGTTTGGATTAAAGGGATGGTATTATGAAAAATGGATGTTGGATAATGGATGGGGATGTTGGGAAGATCAACATTGGTACAGACCTTGAGGGGTGGTGGATCTATGGAGGAGAGGATTTTAAATTAGATGGAGGATCAAATATGGATTTTGGGACATGAGGACCCAAAATAGATGAAGGGGATGATGGACTTAAGATAGTGGATTTTGAGACATAAGAGACCAAAATGGATTTTAAAGATGGAGGATTGGAGGACTTATGAGTGGAGGGAGATTTTGGACAACAAATTTGGATGCCAATTCGGATTCATCTATGAGATGCATTTCTTCTATGAGTAGCTTGGGAATCTAGATATTTTTTTTTATTTTTTTATTTTTGGGCCTTTATGTCCTTTTGGATTTTTCTTTCTTTTGGATCATATTTTTCTTTTCTTGAGCATGTCTTTTTGATAGGACATGTTGATCCTTGGATTTTTGTGGATTTCTAGTTTTATGAATTTTAGATTTGGCATCCAAATTGCTACCAATAGGAATGGTATGGGTGCATGAGAATGGATGACTTGGAGGTTTTATGGATGGGACATGATGAAGGGAATTCAAGGACTTGTGCCTTTAGAAGCCATTAATTTTCCACGATCCATGAAACAATAGTCATCTGTTTCCACATTCGATTGTGTGTGATTTTTTGCATGAATGTTTTAGATCACACTCTGTGATCCATCATCAAGATGAAAATAGTTAGAGGATGTGTGCCTTTGTTTACCTTGCTAAGGGATCATTTGAGGTGATGAAGTGGTGGATTGAGGGATGTAAGGACCCAAGATGGATGGAAGGGATGAAGGGTTTAGCATTGTAACAAAAGGACCCAAAATGGATGTGGAAGGTGGGGGATAGTGTGATTTTTATTCATACAAAGGGATTTTGGATTTAGGAGGGATGGAAGATATACCAATATCTTGAGAATGAGATTTGTAGCCAAGGCCATATGAACTTGTATTTTGTTTGACTTGAAGGGTTTCCAATATGCCTTGTTCATGGAGGCCCAACCCTTTGCCTTGATAATTCATCTTTTTACAAATTCTTTTTCCTATAGGATACTTATTACTTTGGAAAAAAGATGAAAGTCCATTTTGAGGGGGATGGGATATAGGAGGGATTGTAAGCTCTTGGAGGAAGCCAAAGTGGATGGAGGTGGAAGAGCCAAGTTGATAAGTATGAGATTCACAGATAGCTTGGATAGGGATGATGGGATCTTGTGTAGGAGTGAGATCTTGTGGGGGATTAGGAGGAATATTAGGATCTTGAGATGGATTGGGATCATTGCATGGAGATGAAGGAAAACTTTGATCTTGACTTGGGATGGGATCATGTGGTGGAGTAGAAGGGATGATTGGATCTTGAGATGGAAGGAGAGTATTGGATGTGTTGGGACTCAAAAATTCATGCCTAATTTTTGAGGTCCCATATACAATTTTGTTGAAATGCACTCAGTTTTGACCCTTTGTGGTATGCCTAAGTTGCTCTGTTTGAGAGATTGCAATTATGAACCCATTGAGTTCCATGCAAAATCCCTTTGGGGGATTGTCATACACCATATGGAGATGCCATATACCTACTTGCAGACTCTTATGACCAAATTTGATGCATTTGTGAATTCTCCTTTGGAAGCCTTGAGGTTAGGTCTGCATTTTGCACCTTTTTGCATTTTTTTGAGTAGCCCTATTCGAGGCATCATATCTTTGTGCCTATTGATCATCAAGTCAAATAGAGAGTTGTTTGTGATTCTCTGCAATTGTTTGAAGCCCTATGCCAAGTGGATTAGCCTCATGAATCTGTTTGCTCAGTTTTTAAAGTTGATTCTGTTTGCAAAAAGTTTAGTTTTGCAACTGAACATGGTCAAACAACAGTTTGAAGGCCACTTTGAAAATTTATATTTTGCACCTAGTTGACCTTCACTTTAAATCAGTGATACCCCATGGTTATCTATATAATTGTCTACCATGTCCCAGATTTGTATCCCCCCAGCTCGTCATTTGATCACTTTTTGGAGCCCATTCCAAATGCACATTTTTCAGGGTTTCAGCTTCAGCATGTTCAGATTTTTCAGAGAAGCCAATTTTGAGGGTGAATAATTTACACATGAAACCTAATCAGGTCAAACATTCTTGCACACTTATTCAGGGTACATTGTTGTGCTAGTGTGCCAAGTGGCGGCTCATGAGATGGTGATTTGATAGTTGTTCAAATCAGGTTTCAGAAGCTACTCAGGTTGATTTCTTAGGTTTAGATTCAGAAACAACTGAGTGCAACTTTGACAGTAAATAAATTTTGCCTCGGATGTCGTAATGACAATCAGTCAGGTACCCATATTCTATGTATTGCAATCTATTAGTGTGCCAACTTGCAAGTCTCGTCCATTTGTTTGGGTCAGTTTTTAGTTGTCGTAATGACAATCGGTCAGATACCCATATTCTATGTATTGCAATCTATCAATGTGCCAACTTGCAAGTCTTGTCTATTTATTTGGGTCAGTTTTTAAAGCCTATTCTAAAGGCTACTCAGGTGTTTTGGGCAAAAGTCAAAATTGCAAAAAACATTTGTTTAATGAACGCTCAGTCAATTTATCTCACCCCAGACATACCAAGTCAGTGTTCTGAAGCTTTCCCTATGGGTCAGTTGTTTAGAAACAAATTCCGACCAGAGGCCCAAGTTAAGGAGAGAGACAGTTGAAAGCCAGTGAAGGAAAAGTATATTATTTTAAATCAATCTTATTTAAATAATATTATGATAATTCAAATATATGTGTGAACTAGGCAAGTGAATTATTTAAATCATCCCCTTGATTTAAGTGTTATATTATTGACTATATGGGTGGCTATAAAAATTATTGTAAAATCCATTTTACTCTTGAGCCTCATTTGTGAAATTGGCAGGCCCACGAAAATAGGAGGGAAAAATTATTCAAAATCACTTCAATAATGATTTTAACTTTCAAGTGATTTATCTAAAAAGAAATAAAATTAAATTCTTAAGACCCGTAAGGCAATTGCAAATTGTAAAGACATTTATAGTCTTTTATTTCCTTATCCCGCAAGGCAAACTGGAGGCACAAAATACCCTGCGGAATAAGGGGAAGGGTTGCGGGGGAAGCTTTTCACATTACCCCGTGCGATGTGAAAGGGATACCACAGACCATGCGGGATAAGTAAAGCATGGAGGGCACGAGTTGTCTCTAATACCGTGCGCGCAAGAAGCCACCCAAAAAACCTCGCGGGACAAGACAAGTCAAGGCGGGATAAGGCAAAGATGGTTGTCCCGCGCATCATGAAGGGTGCAGAATAAACAACGTTGCAGAGCCAGTATTAAGGAAAAGTCATAAAACACAACCCACAGAGAAGTGAATGCCCGACAAAGCTAAAGAAGAAACTAGGGCAAGCTCAGTTCGTAGGGTAAAAGGAGCCCATAAAATATGAACGAGAGAAATAAATTAGGGCGACCAATAAAGGAGATCAAGCATGTATGATCCAAGTTAGAGACATCCGATTTCTGTAAGATGTCAGGATGATTTATCTCTGAAGGGAGGCGTTACTCCATGTCTTGTTGGCGCGACCTCTCAGCATTGGTATTCTTTTGCAAGCAGCAAGGAGGCTCATAGAACCCGAAGGTATTGGTCTTGATGCATTGAGAATAGGGTTTTTTTATGAGTAATACAAAGCATTTCAATTGTTGTTGTTACTGTAGGAGTGCGATAAATTCATCTCTTTAGTCACGGTGGGTAAATACATACTTTTCAAAACAAAATGGACTGCATGAGTATGCCATAATGTAGCGATGAGTCAAGGATTTTGCATCTCGTCGATTTGGCATTCGCATCGTCCCCGCATTCTTTGTATAAACATCGGCTTTGTGGTTACTCCAGAAGATGATTCTTGGCTGAGTTTTACCTGATTGACAAGGATGTTACACGCAACAAAAAGACCAGGATTTAAAAATACAACATGCCGAGTTCTGAGTGCACAAAACTCTGTTTATGGTTTTTGATTCCAATCAAAGGTGATACCAAGATTAGGGTGAATTTTTGTGAGGGCACAATGTAGAAATATATAACACTTTTGCTAGACATTAAGCTTTCTTTCATCAAAAAATATTATATTATATTGGCTAGTGAATTCAAGTGAAAAAATGATTCAGAAAAATGAAAAAAATTTATACCAAAAAGAAGTGAAAAGGGAAGACAGGAAGGTAAATAAATTTTCACTTAGTAGTGAAATGTAATGGATAGATATTTTTCACTTAGATTGTGAAATATCTTAAGGCCAAATATGCATTCACAATAAGAGGGGGTATTTTTATTGAGTTTGAAAATCAATTTTTCATAAAGGGTGAAAATGCATAAAGGGTGAAAATGCAGAAAATGTATTAACTGAGTATTTCCAATTAAAGGGAAATCCTCCATTTTGGTCAAAAGTGGGTACATGTAAAAGTCAGAATTTTTGTGCAGATTTGAATTTCACTAAAGGGGGACTTTCTCAGTTTTCTGACAGACGACAAAAGTGGGTTCCGCAGCAAGTGGATAGGGACCAAAAAGGAAAATCTTTGGCAGGTGAAATTTTTTAGTCAGAAGCAGTCAACAACCAAATATAGAAAGCTTTGGCAAAGTTTGTAAAAGTGAGTTGACATGTGCTCAAAGTGGCAATTTTCTGATTTTGCCCAAATTTCTAGCAAGGTTGCAGTGATACAAATGTGGGAATTTTTGGTTGATTAGAAAAGTTGATTGTGACAACTACTGCAAGTTGTGTTCCCTAGATTTTGAAAGGTCACATTCAGATTTTTGGTGCAAGTTGAAGACCCATTTTGGAGGAGAAAGTGCATATTCAAATTTGAAGACAAAGCAAGGAAGACATGTGTCACTTCTTATGCATTCTAGGCTTCCAGTGTCATCCTCTTTGTTTGTCTACTTATTCAGTTTTATCCTCATTTTGAAGGGTTTCAACCCTAAGTTCTACTAAGGAAGACATATGTATTGCAAAAGATATTGTAAAGTGTTCTTAGTTAGGTCCAGATATTTGAATGTGGATCCTAGTTGTGAAGTTCTTTTGTTTTGAAATGTGCTAAATAGATTTACCGTATCAAATGCTGGTCTCTAGCTGAGAATGTATATTTCTTTGAATGAAATAATCAAGTATTATGATCATTCTTCAAGCACATTTGCTTCTTTGAGTTGTGCTTTTTGATTTCCTTCCATTCATGGAATGGAGTAAATGCTTTCATGGATGCAACAAGATTCTGTATGTTTTCAGGTGGATCATTAAGTATGAATGTTTGGTATTGTTTTAGTAGTCTAGTTATTACAAGTTAATAACATTCAAAAGAATTTCAAGACATGCTTGGATGTAGCAGCATATGTGAGCTTTTACGTGACCCTGTTGCCCTCTCTTTGGCACTGTTAATTTATTTGCAAGTTCTGGTTAAGTTGGTTTCATATATTATCAAAATCATTTCATTTATTTTATTGAGAAAATGGGGATTATGCTCAAGTAATGGTGACATGTCAAGCACCCATTATCATGCATCTGAGAACTATCCACTTTGTCTAAATAGGTCTGTTGGTTAGTTTGTACAAGTTTATCAGTTTCAAACCTGCAATAGGAACACCCTCCTGAGTCTAGTGGAGCTTGAAGTTTAGAAGGCTTGTATAGCCTTGTTCCATTACGTTTTCTTGTCTCCAATCTGTTGATAGCATTGATTTCATGTCCTAGATTACCAATCCCATAGTATGGTGTTGTGTATCTCCTTAGGACTGAAGATAGCAAGAAAAATCGCTTACAGGATGGAGGGATTATTTTTTCTTGAGATGGAGTGGAGGGTAGACATGGATTTTGAGATGTAGAGGTATCATAAGATGGAGGGGTGCTTTGATCTTAAGATGGAGAGGAATCTATGCTAGCATGCTTTGGAGAAAGGTCTTGGCATGTTGGGGGTTGTGAGGATGGTGTGGTGTAGGAGGATATAGAAGCTTCAACTTGGGTAGATGGGGGGATGGGAGTATCATGAAGCTTAGGCAATTGAGGGTTGTCTTGATTTGGAGGGGATGAAGGTGGATGGAGGACTTGGGGAGATTGGGCAACTTTGTTTTGAGGTGAGGATTTTGTTTCCTTTTCTAGTATTTCTTGAATAAAATTATGGAGAAAGGACTTGGAGGATGGGGATGATATGGATTTAAGAGGATTAAGATAATGTGAATGTTTGGGATTAGATGGAAGATTGGGATTATGCATCGGGGGATTAGGATTAAGATTGGGAGAATTATGGTTTAAAGGATTTGGATGGTGAGTGGATATGATGGAGATATTATAAAAAGATGGGGATTGGGGTGTGGATGGAGGGAAAGATGAGGACATACATAATGGATCAGAGGGGTATGTGGATGAGGGATAATACAAATACATGGATGTGGAATAAGATGGATTTCCCTTGTCAAAGGTAGGGGAAGGATAAGAGATATGAGATAAATTGGGATTGACTTGGTAAGTGGGCTAGGGTGGGATGTGACATGAGTAGGCAAAAGTTGGATAAATTTGAGGCATATATGAGCTAGATGGGCATGGCTAGTAAGGTGATCCTTGAACTTCCATAACCATTTCCTCAAACTAACCCATGATGTTTGAATGTAGGTTTTGAAAAGCCAACTTTTATTTTCATGAGTGCATATAGACCATGCAAGGGTAACCTCAAAATGATGAGAATGGGGTGACAAGTTGGAATTGAATGGATAGACTTGATTGAGAAAAGTGATGAGATGATGTTAGATGAAGATGAGGACTAGGACTTAGAAACTTTGGATTTGATTGAGGATCAATTGGATTCAATTTGATTTTCTTGGATTGGATTGGGTTTGATTTGATTTGATTGGATTGGTTTTGATTTGATTTGATTGGATTGGTCCTTGGATTAGGACAATATTTATTTAGATTTGGATGACACCTTGATCCTTGGACTAGGATTAGATGAAGTGTAGGGATTAATGATGCAAGACACAAAGAAAGGTAACAATCAAGATAGGCTAAATCTAGATCTTTGGATTAGGATTTGATTTGGATTAAGTCTTCCTCTACTTAGGATAGGCTAAGTTCCTAAAAAATATTAGACAAGGATTAGGGTTTTGATCAACCCAAATGATTAGGACTAATTAAACAAGGTACTTGGGATAGATTCTTTCCCAAGCATAAGGTTAATTAGGGATTGACAAATGATAAAGATCTAAACTAGATTTTGCAAAGTTCTCATCTTGGATTAGGATTGATGATTGATTGATTGATTGGGATTTTGGATATTTGATTAAGTTAATGTGATAAGTCCTTAAGCATGAAATGAAAATGATTATGGAAGAATGAATTGACGATAGGCAGAAGAAGGGGAAGGTGACCCAAGGCTGGATTGATGGTTGGCCAGAGATATCAACTGGCGATTGATGATCTCTTGGATGGATGAAAATTGATTGGGGATTTGACTTAGGTGGAGATGCTTAAAAAATACCAGACACTGAAATAGAGAGCCAGAGATGCTGATGTACAAATGGAGATGTTGATTCTTAGATTTTGACAACTTTGGGATAAAATTTGCAAATTTTGGTCAAAAGTTTGGTCTATTTTGGTTAAAAGTTTGGTCATTTTTGGATTTTTGTCTACTCTTGGGAAGAAAAATTAGACAGTGAAGATATATTGGCTAAGGAAAATGATTTGTAATAAGTGGGAAAGTGATTAAGGGCCTAGATTAGCCCAATCACAAAGTGAAAATGAAGACACATAAAACATTCATCCTAGGTTGAAAAAATGGAAACCATTAGATGGGGCTCTCACACAAAGTGATGCCTCAAACAAGTGGACAGATAGAGATTCTAGTAGAATTGGATCCCCTCCATGACATTCACTTCTTGGGAATACCAAATTTTCTTACCTCAAAGATCCAGAGATCTTTGAACCGAGGGAGTCATGTCTCATCTTGAGTTGGACATGAGAGGTAAATTCGGGGTATGATTTGCATCCCCTGCACCACTAATATAGGATTTTGGCTTACTAAAACAAGGTTCTTATTACAAGACTCTCTTTTGGTCATCCATATACGATATCTCTCCCTCGAGAGGATTCCTTCCTATAGAACACAAGTATCAGGGAAGTTGGTGTAGGTATGCAAGTAGAACCCATCATGAAGACTTTCATCCAATATGTTTTATAGTGCCTGAGAGGTGACTTAGATAAAATCCCATTACTTCTTGGGTTGTTCTCCCCTCACTGGCCTTATGGGTTACTTAGGGGGATACGTCCTCTACCTACAAAAAAAAATTTGAGCATCGCTAACAATTTTCTGATGCACCCAAGATCACAAAGATCAGGGGGAGAGGACAGTGTGTGTTAGCCATGGGACCTCTCTACACACATGCAAGTGCACAAAAACACAACAAACAAAGGTTCTTTTTAATCCCACAAAAAAAATGTTTGCTAAGATAAAAGACAAAAAAGAAATCTAAGCTAGTGAGAAATTAAGATTTTCTTTGACAAACGTCTTGCAAAAGTGACTAGTAGTTTTAGTTCTTGGTCTTGGACAAATGAAAAAGCTACAAGGATAGAGAAAAGTTAGAAAAAATCCAAACTTAAACACTTACAATAGAGATGTTGAAGTACAAGTGTAGACGTGATTCATCTATGATAATATTGATTGAGGTTTTGCACAGAAAATGATTAGTCTAGAAATTCAAAATTCAAAAATAGACAATAAGTGGGAAAAAAAGTACCCAAATAGAGATGTTGAAGTATGCACATACCTTGATCCATGAATTGAGATCTGCATAGAAGTTGATTTGTAGATGTCGATTTAGGGATTGAGGTCTACACAGATGTTCATTAGTGGATTGAGGTTTGTGTGGACATTTATCTATGGATTGAGGTTTGTGCAAATGTTGATCTATGGATCCTACGAAAATTGTTAGCATTAAAGTTCAAATTTAAATGGAGATGTCGAAGTAGAACTATAGAGACGTCAAAATAACATTGCAGAGATGCTCAAGTGTAGCCTCAAACATCAGTCTGAGAACATGCGAGTAAAACTGGTAAAACAAGCCAAAAATGATTAGATTCTAGGGATGTGGGTCCCACTGAGTGTGCCAAAATGAAGATGAGAAAATGTTAAGAAGGTTAGATACACAAGTAAAACATAAAATACTAATAAATAAATAAAAATAGCTCCTGATATCTAGTTGATTTGGTCCTTGAATGGATATTGTGAATTTCTCTCCACTACACAACAAGATCATATTGGATTGGATGATTGAGTGATGGATAATTATTGCTTAGATGGGGGATGAATTTGACATTATGATGGTGATTGATGGATTGCAAGACTTAAATGAGTAGCATGAGATTGCATGAAAGGTGGATTTGACTATAGTGGGGATGCTAAGGATGAATCCTAGGCATAAAGGAGCAACATAAGATTGCATGAGCATGATCTATGAAAATGAGGGGGGGAGACCCCAATTTATAGATTTGAGAGGGCCAAGATCAATTTGGAATGGAGGGTGTAGATTGAATGAAAGTGGTGGGAAGGATTGAGAGGACATGGTGTGGAGACCAAGAGATTTGTCATAAAGGCATTTCTTGTCTCCACACTCCTATAGGTGCATAGGGAAGAGATCCCTAGGCACATTGGAAGAATAAAAGGAATTAAAAATTCTTTGGAAAGGGACAAGGGAATTAAAAATTTCAAAATAGAAGATCTATGGGAAGACTAAATGAGAAAAAGAATTTAAAATTCCTTGGGAAGAGGAGGCATGAGGGATTCAAAGAATTTGAATTTCCTTGAAAGGACCAAAGTGGGTAGAATTTAAGATTGGGGGATGAGATGGGAAATCCATTAATGACAAAGGGTTGAATCATCCCTAATCAAGATGATTAGGGACATGTAAATGATTAAGGGGATTGATTAGGTGATTTAATGGAGGATTATAGTGAAAGTGGGTAAGTTAGGAGGATGTGACATGGGGAGAGATAATGAGTGGAGGAATATAAAATTGGGTGAAATGATAAGCATGATTATGATTAGAGAAACTAATTTGTAGGAATCACATAGTTAAGTTAAATAATTAAAATTAATTAACTCATGGAGTTTTAGAAGAAATAAAATGATGAAGTTGACTTTAGAAGAATGAGGAATAATTAATCCTGATAAATTAATTATAGGACTATAGTGATAAAATTAAATAAACCTGATTTAATTCATTTTAAGAAAGGGCCCAACACAATTAAATTAATTAATTACGTGGACAAGACTAAATTAATTAAATATTGATTTAATTAATTTTAGATGTCTACAGTTCGATTGCCATCTCTCTTGGAATCCTTTTATATTCTTCTTGAAAAGGCTACTCAAGGTGTTGTTACATTGGCATTCTATGACATTACAAATTAGGGTACGTCCTAATTTTTCCTGAAATCGTACATTTTTTAGAAAATATAATGATTTAAGCTTTAAGAGGTCCCATTTTAAGTAATTAATTGAAGAGAGTTAAATCAAAGGCTCTTAGATCAAAATTTCTTGGATAGAACCTCTCTACTTCTAAATCATACTTGCAATGGAGTCTCCTTTGCATCTATCAAATGTTGATAAAAAACCAATTTTACATTAGCTTTTGGGGGGTCAAATTAATACATTTAAAAGTTTTTTTTTTAAAAGTAATTAGTCCTTATTATAAGCTTTCCAAATAGTATAAATTTTAATATATTTAATTTTATTAATATATTTTTATTTTATTTTTTATGAATGTAGGTTTTTCACCAAACATGAACTTCTTTGTTCAATTCATTGGGAAAAATAGTAAACTAATTCAAAAAAATTCTGGAAAATATCTATGCACTAGGTATTGATGTTTTTTTTCTAACAAAAAAAACAAAATTGAATTTTGATATATATAGAACAAGCTATGTGTTCAAACGTACACCTATATCTAAATTATAATTAGTCGAACTTCAAAACTTAATAAAATGAAAAATATTCAACATATCACTATCAAACCAACTGCATGCCCTGGGAATTGATGTTACAAACCAAAATTTATAAGAATTAAGTTTTTATCTTTTATAAAAAAAAATTAAGCATTTCGGGATACACTCTTAGAAAATGTTGTTTTCTATCAAAAATTACTTTTTGAGGGAGACGGAAAAATCAATAAAATTTTATTCAAACAAATTTGAAAAAAATATATTTAGAATCTACAAACAAGATGTTAAAAATTACTAGTTTATATCATCTTCAAATTCTTAACGGTTTAAAAGTTATAGGTGTTGGAAAGTGAAGGTTTTTTTTCAAAATATTCATATAAGTGTCAAAGTTGGTCAAAAAGTGGGAACCAGTATTGTGAGTTCGCCCATTACTATCTTGAAATGAAGATAGAAGAGTATCTTGTAACTTCTTCATCATTGAGAAAGATAATAGGTGATTGGATTAGTTTCATAATTGGATAAAATAAAATAAAATAACTATATGTGTAAAGATCCAATTTGCAAATATTTACCGATCCTTTACCTTTCCAATGCCAATGTTGTTGAGCATAATGATAATGGCTTGATGGCTATTTATGATATATCTAATGGATCCAACAATAATGTGAAATTCATTGATAAATCTAAGCCTAAGTATGGCCCTTGTGTCACCTTTGAGTCTAGAGATATCATTAAAGCACCTGATGTTCCATTATACATTACTGTGAAGATAAAAGAGAAGATTTCACATGGAGTGCTCATTGATTTAGTATGCATGGTGAATGTTATCACAAAAGCTAATCTCTATACACAACAATTTCATCAAGATACATATGATCAATTTTATATTTTGATTAAGGTGCATGATGGTTTCACTTGCTCCACTATAGGTTGCATCACCATTCTTATCGAATTTGGTACTAAGTTCTTAGATGTTACCTTTGCCATTACACGTACCTCACAAATTTTTTGTGTAAATTTTGGACATTGTTAGCTCAATTTCATGAAATTTGTACCTTATACCATTTATAAGTTCTTGAATTTCTTTCACAATGGGTTATATATAATGATCAAGCATAGTATTTATTAGGCCTTATCCAATCCTAGAAACTTCACCATAAATTGACTTTGTCCTTAAAAATATCAACCTTTAAAACATCATCAAGATATCCTCTTCCTATCTTATCAGAAGTACAAAAGTGAATAAGACATCAGCCTCAAGAAAACTTTCTATGTCCGCTTTGACTATTTCCATAATGATTCTTTGTCTATGGATGTGGAAATAATTATTCCAAAACCACATCCTAGACCAATTTTTCTTTCTACTCCTTCTATTCCTCCTATATATGCTATGATTCCACCTCCCAAGCCTTATAAATGACAAAGAGAGAAGCATCCAACATCTTTTATCTCTCAACCTAGTGTGGTTTCTTGTATTCCTCCTTTCGCTCCTAAAGAAAGGGAAGAAAAGGAACCAATGTTGAGTGATCCCAACCTTCTTCCACATAAGATGAATTGTAACAAACAAAACCATAGTGTGCGAGAATTCCAATGGAGATTTTGTGCCAAGGCTTGTGAGATTGATTCATAATATTATTCTTCTCCCAAGTAGTTGAATGCTAACTTGGTCTGATTTTTCCAACCTTTATCTAATCCTACATAAGAGCTTTATCTTCATAACCCTTGCCAAAGGTTGAAGTTTTCAATGCAAAATAGTTCTTCTTTTTTATTTCCTCCTCACATTAGATTACCTATTATGATTAATTTTGATGATGGTGTTGATAATAATGTTGAGAGTACTAATCATTATAATAATATGTATGAATTTTCTAAAATTGATCATGAATTATCTTTAATGTTTTCAAAATATTTAACTCTAGCTCCTAGTGACACACATAGTGATCCATCATTAGAGTGCAGTCCTTGTTTAACACTATTGATAGCTCTATCTACCATACTAGTTGTTTTTTCTTTAACATCTTGTCCACCATCCCTAAATGATGTTGAGCAGTAGTGGGAGGTCAAGATGATTTCCTAGATCTAGTCACTCATGTAGTAGATTCTTTTTTGTTTTTGCTTACATGTAGTTTGTTCTTCATAATGTGATGCTTGACATGTATCTATTTTTTTTAATCTCTCTTTTGATGACACTTGTTTCCTTATTTGTGGAAGGTAACAAAGGGATCAACCCTATTGTGACATTCCTCTATTTGTTTCTCACTTCTTCTATATGTTGTATTCATGTTATGTCATGTAATTCCCCACTAGGAAAAAACCCTGAGGATAAGAGATAGATACACATCAGAATACATGGAAATATATTTTTTAAAGTTATTAAGTACAACTCATGCATCACATAGAGGTACTAAAGCTCAAACTTGAGCAAGATTAGAGAAACATTATGACAAATGACATTGCATAAGCATAAGACTTAACACCTGAGAGATCAAATGGGCATAAGGAAAGGTTCTCAAAAAACTAAGATCATTCCTATGAGGTTATTAGAGTCTCACAAGACCCTTCCCAAAGTTATAATAATTTTCAGAGAACAAGACCTTCTACTAGGTCCGCAATGTCATCGATGGGATTAAACAAGCTTTGATTCACACCCAAACATCACTGACACCACTCTAAATTTCTCTAAACGTTCAAGATACACCTCAAAGTTTCCATTGACAATATGAGACATAATACACACCTTGACTTTGTCAAAATGACCCTCCAAACACCAACAAATATTGTCAAGCAAGTAAGTCGAATAAGGATGCCAACTATGGTCCTAGAATACCTATCAAGACACTAGCACACCACATCTTATCCCTTTACTAACACAATTTTCCACTTATCATGCATGTGTCTGAGCTTCATTCTTTCATCCTCTAAAACTAGTAACCCATGCTATTTTCTTTCAATACACACATTTGTCTAGACTAGTGAGCTTCCTAGTTGTGCAGTTTGGTCCCCTGGACACCCTAGATACATTGGTGAAGACAAAATACATGGTTGACACCCAAGTTGAGAGAAATTGATAAAATAATGAGGAGATAGATACATGAAACTATCTCTGATACATTATAATCCTACCTAGATTCACTTTGTTTCAATTGAATTCACAAGAAAGAAATGAGAGAGAACCAGGACATCCTCAAACCTCCACATGACACCATCTAGGTTCATTTTAAGATCTAAATGAAGCACTCCTAAAACCTTAACCAATTCTATCATAGTGAGTAAGAAGAGGATATCAGTGCATGCAAAGATACTCTAATCAATAAGAATATCTTTCAATTACATCAATCTCTATCATGAGTGTAGAATAATATAATTACATTTGCATTTCCCTTTGAATAAATTACATAGCTTTCAATATCAAGAAATAAAGAGCTTAAATTAGAATGTGAAAGAGAGGAGAGATATGAACCATGTCCAATATTCAATCCAAGTCCATCGATCCCCAATGGTGGTTGGAAATGCTACATGACCATGTGGAACTCATAGGTCCACCCCACCATGCTTGTGGAGATAATCATGTGACCCAAACTCACAAAAGAAGAAGGCATAAGGGGACAAGTCTTACATAATTCCAAACATGGAGCATACACTCAACATGGATAACACATGCCATACATAAGCCATAATTCAACATCAAGCTAATAAATACCATCAACAATGCATCATCATCATGATCATATAGAAATAGTGAAATAAGAAAGGTGTTGAGAAATATTAAGAAGTCATCAAAAGGGAGAGGAAGCCTCCTCAAATAAAAACAATAAGGACAAGAGGAATCATCAATGAGAAGATCCAAATTTTACACAAGGCACAATAGTGCAATGCAATAACTGAAATGATTAGGCAATGATAAATATATTGGGTGCTACTCAACTACTAGGTCCTAAATATTAGATTCCTAAGTGTAGGGAGTTTCATTGTGTGTTCTTGTGAGGACACACCACATAGAATCAAACATTATCTCATACATACAAGAAAAATTATCATGCAAGTCCCAATTCTACATGAGCAAGCATGTCTCTCTAGACAAGTCCCAACACTCCATGTGTAGCCATGCCTTCCAAAGTAATCTTGAGCATCATACTAGCACTCAAGGTAGACTTGGGGCACCAATTATCTTAGTTAATGTTCTATCCTAATGTTATATTATGTTATCACTTCATTACAATACTTCCCAATCATGATTGCCAAGCATACCACTTATGAGTCGCGAACACAAATGGGAGCCACTTCCTAGACCCACTTTAATACCTAGTCCTAAGGATCAACCCATTCACAAAAAATGAGGAAACAAATCCAAAATTAATATCATAACAATTTCCATATCAATTCTTATGACACCTTTTCCCAAAAAAACCTCAATTGACACAAATACAAAATCTTGCAATTTCACTATTTACTATATTGCTTAAACACCCAATTGGCTAATAAATCATGATACAGAATAATTTTTATCTCAAAAATGAAATTTATTATACATTAACCAAAATTCCATATAATAATATCAAATAAAAACATCCAAATCCACTTTTCATATTTACACAAAAATGCGCAAAAACTAGTCATAAACCATAACCCCCATTATGGGTGAACTCACAATAATGGTTCCCACTTTTTTGCCACTTTTGACACTCAGATGTACATTTTTAAAATAATCTTCAACTTCCGAGAACTATAACTTTTAAAATATTAAAAATTTGAAGATGATGTAAATTAGTGATTTCTAGCATTTTGTTTGTAGATTCTATATACATTTTTTTCAAATTTTTTTGAAAGATGTTTTAAAAAAATTTCCATCTCCCTCGAAAAGTAGTTTTTTACAACAAACTACATTTTTTAAGAGTGATGTGCCTCCCGAAACGTATAACTTTTTTTCTATAAATGATAAAAACTCAATTCTTTCAAATTTTGGTTTGTAACATCAATATCTAGGGCTTGCATTTGATTTTATAGCGATATGTTCAATATTTTTCATTTTATAAAGTTTTGAAGTCCGACTAATCATAATTCAAACATAGGTTTACGTTTGAACACATAACTTGTTCTATATAAATCGAAATTCAATTTTTTTTTTTTTGTTAGAAAGAAGACATCAATACCAAGGGCATAGATATTTTTCAGAATTTTTTTGAATTAGTTTCTTATTTTTCCCAATGCGTTGAACAGAGAAGTTCATGTTCGGTGAAAAACCAATTTTTAATAAAATTAAAAAATCAAGAACATAATAAATTCAAAATATAACAAAATTATATTCGTTGGAAAGCTTGCTTCGAGTACTACCATCTAATATTTTTGGGTTATCAAGATTATTTCATTCGTGCATTGAACCAGAGCTCCGAAGTCATTAATTCTTCAGAACTCTGAAATTTTTTGGGAGAAACTTCTAATTTTTGGGGTTCGAACGAACACGAGTTCGATCGGATTGGGTTCGCTCGAACCAAAAGGGGTTCGAGCGAACCCCCATTCGCTCGAACAAGTGAGCTCGATTTTGGCACGCTCGATGTTCGAGCGAACCCACTCGATGTTCGAGCGAACCCAACTGAACAGTTTGGTTCGCTCGGACTCCCAGGGGTAGTCCGAGCGAACATTTGTATTTCGCTCGAACACTGGCAAATCCGAAATTCCCACTTTCGCCAAATTCCTTCGTTGGCAAAAGTGGGAACCAGCTTTGTGAATTCACCCTTATAGGACCTTCAAAAAGCTTCAAAAATAAAAATCCAAAATTTCAAAAACTAATCAATACCCATTGGCTCAAATATGAACAATATCACATTCCAATCGTAAAATTCACCATTCAATCATTGTAGAGAAAATTTAACAACATAAGCCTACTTATGACATCATTTTGGATTTTTAATCAAATACAAATTATACAAGTCATGAGTCCATTTGGTTTAAACATGAAAATTATTCTAAAATATAGCTTTACTCAAACAAAACTATTTTGAAGAAAAAAGATTGAGTAAGTTGAGAGAAATCAATAAAAACATACCTTAACCTAAGCAAATTTGAAACTTGAATAAAAATGCACATATTCCATGGTTGAATGAATATTTTGGACAACAAGAAGGTCTCCCCAAGAAGTGTTTTTAAGTAGCTAATATTTGCCAATTGGCTACTTTTTTAATTTTGGGAATAAAAATTTGGCTAATAGTTCAAGTTGTAGGATAACATAACTCGCCACACTTTTATAATATTTTATTTTAGTCTTATTTAAATTCCCAAAGAATTTATTTTATTAAATTTTTGAACTCAAAGATTTGCCACAATATTCAGTACAAGATTAGATCAGATTTGCGAAAAATTAATAATTTCTTGTAGAAATCTAAATTACTTCGCAATTATATATTATAATTATTAGATACTTTAGGGTTATATCAACAATCTATAGTTTCCACCATTGCTTTAAAATATAATCTAATGATCATCATTGTATTCCATGAGGTAAAATGTACCTACAAGTTGTAATGCTCATGGGGGTTGAAATTGCTTTTCAATTGTTGACTTGAATGAAAATCAATGGTTGAAAGGCAATTTTGGGCCCCATGAGTATTACAAACTGTTGGTACATTTTATCTCACAAAATACAAAGAGGGATATTTGATTATTTTTAATTAATTGTAATAATTAAATAAAGTAGAATTTGCCCCTTAAACTCATTAATGATTTCTACCTTCAAGCCTCTACTTTTCTATAAAAATTTAGTTTTTAAATGAAAGGATTTGCAATAGTAATTAATGCCTACTCTTTTTATTTTCCAAGATTCACCAATATTTTATACCAAAAAATTTTGATGTAAAAAAATTTCCCAATAAAATTAACATTTTGACCAAAAATATTATTATTTAAAAAAACAAAATTAAATATTCACCAATATTTTATATCTTTTTTGAGTGAGGGTTTCTTAAAGTTATAACTGTCCCCAAGAGAAATCCAACAAGCCATCACCCACATTTTTTGTTTGCATTCAATCACTCCCAACAAGAAAATCAAATTTCAAGTACAGAGTGTAGTTTGGTGGCAACATAGCATTATAACAGACAATGAAAGATTGTTGGCATAAGGATAATGAGAAGGTTGTTCATGATTATGTATATAACAGATTAAAGATGTTTATTGTCTTGATATTATTATTTTGTCATTGATGTCAAGAAATTGATTTTCTAATTCAGTATGATGTTGCCATATCTTGATAAGTATGATTTAAAAGAGTATAAAGATGTCGGTAAAAGACACAAAAAGATTATGATGAATAAGGGGATGAATAAGGTATTCAATGGGCAACTATTACCGAGTCAGACAATGATGAGATCATGATGTTTAGATTGTTTTAACATCATACATATGTTGTAAATTGTAAAGGTTAATACTATACTATGTTACCAACCAAGAAACCTAGTCAGTAAACCCTAAGGAACCTAGTCGATAAACCCTAAGGTTATCACTATCGGTTAATGAAGGTGGAATGTCTACCGAGTGAAGTTTAGTATTCACCGAGTTGTTACCAAGCTATAACCGAGCTATAACAGAATGCATTAAATGTTTACATACGATATTTAATGAAGGAAGCTGATGAGTTGGAACTGTTTAAATGATTAGTGAGCCATGGTTGAAGTTTGTCAAGAATCTAAGTCAAAGGAAAGTCGGCATGAAGATCTACAGTTCAAATTGAACCACAATACCTTGGCACAAGTTCCAAGAAATGAATGCAAGTTCCAGGGTAGGGTAAAACATTTTCAGATCGAAAGATACATTGAACCTGGACAAGATTGAAGATCTGATGGCTATGATTTATCATGGGAAATGTGATCAAGGAGATTAAGCAATTAGCTAATTATTTATAAATAGGAAACTGTTGATGAACAATGTATGCAGGCAAGTGTATGCACAGGGATGCTACATAGTGATTACCAAGCACAAAAGCATGAAGACCTATTTGAATAACAGAGTATAGAAGCCCAGTAGATGGACAAGATTAGTTCTATGTTTAGATTGTATTGAACAAATACAAATCTGCTTTAGCATTTTAGATGTGAAGTTGCAAATAGATTTTTATTACTGTTATTTTGTAAAAGTGATAGAAAATCTCTTAACCAAGTGGACTTAATAGTCTTATTTGTAAAACCCTTTAGTAAGGTGACATTCTAATTGAGTGTTTGAAATCCTTTAACAAGGTCACTTCTAACAAGGTGAAGATCCTAACAGATCTGAGGGAAATCCCTTAACCGGGTCACATCTAGCAATGTGTTTGTAATCTTTAACAGGATTTGCTTTTAACCGAGCATACTCTAGAAGAGTATATTTCTTAGTGGGTCCAAAATCCCATAGTGGTTTTTCCCTATTTGGGTTTCCATGTTAAATTTGGTGTTACAAGGTTTATGATGTTTATATGCTTTTAAGTTTGCATGTTTAACAGTTTTGGTTATATTACTGAAGTATATGTTACCGAGGTTGAATCCAATGTTTTTATGGAAGATTAAGTTTGTATGATTCACCCCCCCCTCTCATCTTGTTGGCTATTGGATCTGTACTTATATTAAGTATCATAACTATCATAGTTTTTGAGAGCAAAATACAAATAAAACACTAAGTGTAAAACTAATTTCTAATTTCACATTATAAACTCACTTTAATTTTCTCTTTTGAAAAAAAAGAGAAATTTTTTTTTAACTTAAATCAATATTCAAATCTCCCGAAATAGCCCAAGTAACTCCAATTAAGCAATTGCAAACATTATACATACTCATAAAATGTATTTAATACTAATTATTAAAATTTCATTTAATTAACATTAAATCTCAATTACTATTCCGCAAATCTAAAAGTAATTAAAATAATTAAAATTAAATAATATCTATAAATTTACAAAAGGCCCCAATAGCCAAATCATGCTATTACCTTCATTTTAAATAAATATAAGGCATATTGAAACATGTAACTATTAATTTACTACAAATATCATTAAAACATGTAACATATGAAAATGTAGCAATAAGTTGCAAATGAGTAAAAATGTTTAAACACGCTTTGTAGGCTGACTGCACATAATGATCGAGTTTTCTAAACAATACCAACTACAATAATTGGGAATCAAATAATAAAATACAAAGAAATCATACTTATTAAGGAATGATAGGTTTTGGATCAAGGATATTTTGCCCAATGTGTTATCTTCTATTAACCACCACTAGGGAAATGGGCACACTCAGCCCTATAAAGCTAGTTGGATTCAATGCCATATACTTGCATCACTTAAACACATTTCAGGTACACATGCATGTTCATGATAATTGAAGCACATATATACAAATATAATATTTCCCAATAAAGGTCAACACAATAATATGGTTAGTACATAATCTATCACTATAAACATAATAAATATCATAATACAATCACATCAATTCAATCTAACATGTATACTATCAATTGCAACAATTTAAGAATTTAATATCTTTAACCAAATAACTTTCATAAAATATCACTTGATCATCAATGTGGTGGACGTGGGGTTCCTCGACCTCCTAATTTACTCCAAGATATCATAAACCATTTGAGGCCTCGATACAAAGTATTTCAGCAGGAGGAGTCTTATCCATCTTAGGAGATTGAGAGAGAGCATTCTTGTAACCCTATTTTTTCTAGAGTTGTTCTTAGGAGAGAGCACACAGAGGTAGATAAGTATAGCATTCTTGTAGGTGGGTGAACTCACAATACTGGTTCCCACTTTTTGGCCAACTTTGACACTAAGATGAACATTTTGTAAAAAACCTTTACTTTTCGACACCTACAACTTTTAAATCGTTAAGAATTTGAAGATGATGTAAACTGGTTATTTGTAACATCTTGTTTGCAGATTCTAAATATATTTTTTTCAATTTTTTTTGAATAAAATTGTATTAATTTTTCCATCTCCCTCAAAAAGAAATTTTTCACAGTTGACAACATTTTTTAAGAGTGATGTGCATCTAGAAATGCATAACATTTTTTCTATAAAAGATTAAAACTCAATTCTTTTGAATTTTGGTTTGTAACATCAATACCCAGTGCATGCAACTGGTTTGATAGCAATATGTGTAATACCCTAAAAATGGTCACCTAAACCATGGGCCCCTAATCTCGACTACATCACCAAGGTCCTAACCAAAGGCAAATTAAATCAATCATGAACACCTAATTAATTAATTCTCAGTCATCAATATCACATGACAAATAAATCATTCTATATTAATTAAATAATCATTTAATTAATTAATCATTCCAAGTAAATCATTTTAATCAATTATCCTATTTATTTAATTAAATATCCTAGCATATTTAATTAATAAATCAATTTGCCTTTAAATCATTAAAAAATAATTAATTTGAAAAATAATTAAAATTGAGAAAAGAAATCAAAATGGAATTAAACTGAAAAATCTCAGAAAAGCAATTAAATCAATTAAATCAATTAAATATCAAAATTGAATAAAATATGGAATAAATATGTTTTTTTCTGATTTTATCTTAAATTTAGTTCAATTTCCTTTAAAGCTGAGAAAAGTAGCCAATCACATCAATTCACTTGGATTGTGCTTCCTCTTGGAGAATCTCTATCGTTCATCATTGATCGATCTTGATCGTTGGTCTCTTCTGAATTTTCTATAAATTCAGGCCCTCATCTCTCATAAGAAAAATCAACCTAGAGATTATTGTTATTATGTTATTTTTTGCTCTAGGTCTATTGAGCATATTACATTAGCTTAATCATATTGCTTGAATCATGTTAGCTTGATTAAAATCATATAGATGGATAAATTTCTTAAATCATGTTAGCTTAATCTTGCATATCTTGCATCCATTTAGCTCAATTTCATACTCATATAGATTAAATCCTTCATTTAGGTGTCATCTAGTCACTAGTGTTGCATAAAGAAATATGAGAGAAAAACTAAACTAGCATCTACTAGAAGGCAATAGGTCATTTTGTAATGGTTTCATTGTTCATTGATTATTGATTTACTAACTATGCATTTAATGACTTAATTAAAGTTTTGTGTATTCAGATAAAGATACAGATACAAATCCACTTTTCACACACATTTTTGGCACCCACCATGGGGCTCGAGAATTTCATTTTCAGCCTTGCAAATCTTTTTTATTTTTTAGGTTTCGTCCGTATAGACTCTGCAAAATGTCATACAAGTTTTTACAACATACATGGTGAGTTTTGAGATTTGTCATTCGACTCTATGGGAATCATCATATGAGTATCTTCTTTATTGTCTTCTTTTGGGGTTTACTCATTTGGATCAGTGAGAATACTTGTTCTTCTCTGTTAGAATTGTCGTATGGATTTCTGATTTGCTCCTTTTATAAACAATATACTTTTTGGGGTTTTCTTGATTTGGCTTTGGATTTATTGACGCTAACCCTGAATTGTTTTGTGTCTACGTGAGATTATTATAGCCTAATTGATTTTTTGCAAAATGTCTATCAAAGAATTTGTCAAATAAAACTCATGCATGTCAAAGAATAAAAAACAATATGACTACTGATGCATTGGTTTTGCAGGATGCCTAAGGAGAATCAACCAAATATTGTGTATTCTTTAATTCATTTTTAGGCACTTAAATTGCTATTTGGTTAATGATCAAATCTATCTTTTATGTTTGAAGAAAAATCTAAGAGGTTGGGGAGTATGCTCTTGTCTACTCAGACAATTAGAAATCCAGACCCTTGAAGCTTTTCCTAAGTTTGAGATTTGTGTAACTTTTAGCGGGCCTGCCACAATGGAAAAAAGTAATCACTCTGTGAGAACAACCCAAGTGAGTACAGATAAACCCAAGAATTCCAACTCACTATAATAAATAGGTCTTTCAAGATTAAAGTCTCGAAGGACAGGATTATTTTAGTTTTCTCTTTTGAGATCTCTCATATTGGGCATTTTGTAGGGCTTCATGGTCTCAATCACACTTGCATGACTACAACTTGTTTTGGTACCTTGTCAGGCTATAGGCTTCAATCATGCTTGTGCAACTTCAAGCGGTAATTTCAAATGAAAATCCTTACTACAAACTTTAAAATAGAAGCTACCTGGTTCACCTCTGAAAGGGGGATAATCTTTGTGCAAGAGAGATATTAAGTCTCCCAAGATACTTGCCATTTCATGCCCCCATTAACATTTGGAGTCAACTAATACAGTATTCAAAATCTATTGCATGAGACTCAATGACCCTATTCTGATTAGCTATTGGGTGTGTACTTGAGATACAAGCAAAGGTTTTCTCTCTTAGCCAACTTCCTTAGAATTAGCATGTTGTGTTTGAAATCACTTTGGATCTTACATGTTTGCTGTAGTTTTTTTGTCCAAAGCTAAAAAATGAAAAATCTAAAAATTGGAAAAACTAAAAAAAAATCAATAAAATTCAGAGGTCAAAAACTCAATTTCGTTGGTAAAATTTTTCCTCTAGTTGAAATAAGTTTCTTTTCAAGAAAGAAAGCTCCACTGAAAGTACTTTTCTGGTCATCAACATCACCTGCACAATCTCCATCTATATATGCACATAAAGTAAAGTCATCATCTTTAGGGTACCACAAACCATATTCAGATATTCCTTGTAAGTATCTAAAAATCCTTTTCACCTCACTCTCATGATTTTCTCTAGGATCACTTTGATATCTTGATGCAATGCAAACAACATTCATTATATCTGGTCTAGTCTAAGTCAAATATAGTAGACCTCCAATCATAGACTTGTATCGTGTAGGATTTACCAGTGCAGATTCATCTTTCCTTGTCAATTTTTCACTTGTAACCATAGGAGTACTAATTGGTTTAGAATTTTCCATACCAAATTTCTTTAACATCTCCCTAGCATACTTAGTTTGACAGATGAAAATACCTTTATCAGTGTGATTAATCTGCAAACCTAAGAAAAATTTCATTTCCCCAATCATAGACATCTCAAATTCTTTCTCCATATTGTTAGAACATTCCATACACAACTTATCTTCACCTCCAAAAATGATGTCATCAACAAAGACCTCAATAATTAGTATCTTATCATCAGTGACTTTATAATATAGATTACTGTTAGCATTACCTTTAGTGAAACCAAGCTTTAAAATATATTTGTTCAACCTTGCATACCAAGCTCTAGGTGCCTGTTTCAATCCATATAAGGATTTCTTTAACTTGCAAATCATGTTTTTTATCATCCAAAAGTGAAAAACCATCAGGTTGCTCAATATAAACTTCCTCATCAAGATCCCCATTCAGAAAAGAACACCTAGCATCCATCTGATAAACGTTGTAGTTTTTATGTGCAACATAGGCAAGAAATAATCTTACAACTTCAATCCTAGCTATAGGTGCAAAAGTTTCACCATAATCAATTCCTTCCTTCTAAGAATATCCTTTACAAACCAATCTAGCTTTATTCCTCACAACTTGTCCATCTTCATTTAATTTATTCCTAAATACCCATGTAGTTCCAATAACATTCTTATTTTTAGGCCGGGGAACTAAAATCCATGTGTTATTCTTTTCTATCTGATCTAATCCATCTTCCATAGCTTTCATCCAATATTCATCTTTACATGCTTCAATTACTAATACTGGTTCAACTTGAGAAAATAAACATACCTCACTAGCTACCAATCTTCTTCTTGTCATTGATGGTATGATGAAAGAATAAGTATCCCATAGAATACTGGGGGGGGGGGGTGAATAAGTATCAGTCAAACAAAGTAAACATATCTCATTCAAGATCAATATTCATAAGAATTCTTGACATCAATCGGTTTAATTGTTATGACAACTTTAATAGTAAACAACTTCAATATTTTGAACATCAACAATGCTTAATCATAACTCAACATATTCATATCTCAATGCTTCTACTTAACATGGCTTATCATAAATTAACCATATCAACAAATAAGATCACATCCACAAAAGCATTCACCACTTGACACAAATGTTTACACATGGAAAACCCAAATAGGTAAAAACCACGGTGAGATGGGACTCACAAGGATAGCTATCTGAATTCTTTCGAAGTTTTCCCTTTTAGGATCCAAGCCTGTTAAATCTTTACAATAAGTCTTGTTAAGAACTAATTCTGGTTAGGAATCACCTGGTTATGGGATTTACAAATATGCCTTGATGAAAATCACAATACCCTGTTAGGAGTAACCTCGCTGGAGGATTTAAGAATCCAAGCTAGTGGACCACCTTGTTAGAGGATTTAATGAGTAACCAAGCTTGTTAGTGCTTACCTGGTTAAGGGATTTTACTTCTATTGTAACTGTTAGAAAACAACAGGTTTGATTGATCTATCTGAGTAGCACTATATTTTCTTGATCAAATCCTTCTATGCTTCAATCTACCTTCACTCAAAGTGTAGATCCATTCACTGGTTGGGTAACTACACACTCAATAGGTTTTCTACCAATCTTGCCAACAACCTTTACAACAACTTCATCGACCTTAAATAGAAATCAATTAGGTTGGTAACAACAAAAACCTAATTCTCATCATCAAAATTACAAACAAGTCGGTACAATCTTGACCATTAGAAATCATGAAAATCTCTTCACATTCTTCAAGAAAATTCCAATTGCTCCATGATCACCGCTTCATCGGACTTTATAACTCATCACACATTGTGTATTAAATGCAATCCACTTTGCTCCTTTCCTAGACAAAAACAAACGTGCCAAAACAATTTGAACATATCCTCATTCAATGATCACATGTGTCTTCATCATTACCGCTCATCAAATAATAAACCATCAAACTTGATCAGTTAGGGTTAAACAGCTTATAGGGTTTACTGGTTACAATACATAGAAAATTTTAACCCTTTACACTAGTTCACCGGTTTATCTCACAAACTTAATATACAGGTTTACAACATCTTCCACAAAGCTCTCTTGACCGGTACTAGCCACTATCAAAAATAGCAATATCAACAATAACATAAATACCATTACCCATTCAATTAACATCAATGAAAATATATCATTAATGCAATCTCTATGCAAAATACCAAGAAAATCAAACTACTAACAATCATCACTCCATTGTTCTTATCCCCAAGGATCTGATCTTCTGAATGATTCAATTTTACATACCTAGGAGTCTTCTGATTCTCTTTTCCTCTTTCATGTTCTTCAGTTACTATTGAATTTTCTGATATTTCTGGAGTAACTGGTTCAACATTCTGTTCTACTAAAGGTGTTACCAGTTTAGTTATGATCATTTCCACTATCGGGTCTTGCTCATAAATTCCGATTTGACTTCTATTTTTCTCATCCACCTTGGCATTAGCGCTCTCCACAATTCTCTACAATCTTTTGTTATAACATCTATATGATTTTCTTTCATTAGAATAACAAAGAAATATTCCTTCATCACATCTAGGATCAAATTTACCAATGAAATCATCTCTCCTAATATAACATTTACTACCAAAGATTATGAAATACTTAACTGTAGGTGTATTGCCAAACCAAAATTCATAAGGTGTCTTACCGGTTTCTCCTTTGATATGAACTCTATTGAATGTATAGACTGTTGTGCTCACTTCTTCTCTCTAGTAGATATGAGGTAGATCAACTTCCATCATCATGGTTCTAGCAGCATCCAAGATAGTTATGTTCTTTGTTTCCATAACTACATTCCATTGAGGTGTGTGGGGGGCAAAAAATTGACTCCTTATGCCATGCTTCTCACAAAAGTTATTAAACTCACCACATGTGAATTTTCCACTATGATCTGACCTTAAGCACTTAATCTTCAATCCTGTCTCAGTTTCAACTTTATCTTTAAAGATTTTAAACTTTTCAAAAGCCTCGGATTTCTACCTTAGAAAAGTAACCCACATCTTTCTATAATAATCATCAATGATTAGCATAAAATATCTATCACCTTGAAAACTTTTGATTCTAGCAGGGCCACACAAATCAGTATGAGTAAGATCAAGAACATCATTAGATTTGTCTTGTATACTCTTAAAAGAGTTTCTGGCCTGTTTTCCCATTTGACATTCTTTACATACCGGATTATAGGGCTTCCCAATCTTAGGTATATCTGTAACTACCTAAGTTGAACTGATCTTTACCATGCAATCAAAATTCACATGACAACCTTTTATGCCAAAGCCAAATCTCATCAATTTATGAAATCAAACATGTCTTCTCACCGGAATTCAAATGAAATATATTACCTTTTGTCTGAGTACCGGTTGCAATCTCCAATCTAGATCTATTAATGCTTTTGCATTTTCCATCCTTGAATTGTAATTGAAATCCCTTATCCACCAATTGTCCTACACTCAAAATATTATGCCTTAAACCTCCAACATAATAAACATTATCAATATTGTGCTTACCATCTAATTATATAGTTCCTTTTCCTTTGATCATGAATGCTTTGTCATCTCCAAATCTAACCGGTTTGCCATCAAATTCTTCCAAAGATAGAAACTTCCTTTTATCTCCAATCATATGATGTGAACATCCATTGTCTATTACCCATTCATACTTATCTTCGATTTTAGTAGCCAAGGCCTTTTCTTCAGCTACATTCTCTTCCAATGCTATATCATCATCCTTGTTAGCCAAGAACACCCATTCCTTTCCATTTCCGGAACCACTAGTAGAGTATTGTGTTGGTTCATCATTAGATTCAGTCACATCTTCCTCATCCGCAAAGTAACATGATTTAAATCTTTTTTTTTCCTATACTTATACTTGTTTTGATATCTAGGGTTAGGCTTAAAAGATCTTTTGGCTCTTTCTTCAAATCTTGAATTCCTTCATGCAAAATGACCTATCTTATTACATGCAAAACATTTAAAAGATGATTTTCCTTCATACTTACTTCCTACCGATCCTTTAGGTACTCTTCTAGAAAATAGGGCTTCAAGTTGCTGAAATTCTTCATCTTCTCTCTTCATATCATCCAATTCCTTCGCATATAAAGCTTTCCAATCTTTCTTGCCAGTTGATGATGTAAATACATGAAAAGCAGGTTCAGACTTCACAACTCCAGAAGGTCCAAATTCTTCAAGCCCAAAAGAAGATATTTTCCCAACCGAGGTATCCCTATTGATAGAAGTATTGGCCATTGTTCTTAATTCATTAATTGCAGTAGCCTTCATCTTATAAGCTAGCGGTAAATCTCTCAGAACTTTAGAAACAATTTCATATTCACTCGGAGATCCACCACAACATTGAATTCTCATGATAATTTCATTTACCCTTTCCATGAATGTAGTAATGCTTTCATCTTCTTCCATATTTAAATTTTCATATCTTACCTAGTAACCATCAAGTTTAGCAATCTTAAAGTAAGGACACCTTGATTAAGAGTCTCCAATTTGTCCCATACAACCTTTGTTGATGATTTGTCAGTTAGTCCCATTATTTGCTGATAAAAAAGTGCACACAAGAGGGCTTCTCTAGCTCTACAATAATTCTCAAGCTCCTTGTCCAAGTTTGTTGGAGGAGGATTGTGTTAGATAGTTCAAATAACTATAAGACATCTGAGAGGGGGGATGAATCAGTTGTCACCAGATTACTAGAACCTTCAACAATTTAAACTTTAATACCAGAATGCATAAACCAATTACTGAAATAATAGATAAACCAATTAAGCATAAACAATAATCAAAAAATAAATAGCATCCACATGACACCAAGATTTATATGTGGAAAACCCAGTAAAGGGAAAAACCATGGTGGGAAGCCTACCCACAGTCAGATAATACTTCTGTAGTAAATATGTGAATTACAATTAAGGGTTCTGCAGTTGTAGGAAGGCCAACAACATAGAGCACACTACTTATCACAAAAGGAGTCTCACTGACTACACAAAAATCCAGACTACAATCTGGAAGAAGTGAATGAACTGCAAAGATAGCATCTCATATTCTCGAATATAGTTTCAGTTCAACTCAATATCAGAGGACTAAATCCTCTTACATAACCCCAACTTGATCACCAATGATCGACCAAATCATCTGCCTGAGTGATTATTACATTATTCACTCCTTACATATCCATATCACATACCATGATATCTACAAAGTGATCTTAAATCATAATTATACAGACCCTCAACCATAAACAATAAGGTCGGCCACTAGACAATAAAACAATTACATAATTACAAAATATGTTAGCCTGAGACTAAATAAATAATATACAACCCATAAGACATCCCGAAAATGCATCAAGAAGTCCAACCCACACATTACATTAAGTTGATCCATAACCTAGACAATATTAGGACCCAGTATAGGTCCATACATGCCAAAGCAATGATCCCAATCAACTAAGTCTCGAACATGATCAACATCAGCATCCTAAACTCCACCAAAAGCCACACCAACACCATTTATGCGTAACATCAAAGATCTTCATCAAAGATATGCCGGTGAAACCCTCACCAAAACCACAAACCAAGCTTACCAACATACAAGATAGCATCTGATCACTAAAACAAAACCAGCTGACTAAACATGAATCTGAGTAGCATGAATAAGCCAATTCCATAGCCCAAACATATCGTATCATACCAGATCATGATGATCCAATCCAACCAGAAACCAAACAACCTACCAAGACCAAAAGGATACTGGTAAAGCATCCAAATGGCCAACAATCTCCCCCTTTGACATTAATGGCAACACTAGATGTGAAAAACATCAAAGTGCCAAAAAATGACAAACAAGTCTCCCCCAATGGAAGACAACCAACAATCTCCCACACAAAGATATAGCAATGAAGTTATGAAACAAAGACCAAACTCCCCCTTTGAATGATATCTCTATAAAGCTCTATTTTTCACATATATCTCTCCCCCTTTGACATCAATGCCAGAAATATGACAAAAATATCAAAGAAAAACCACAAACCATTGAAACACAAGGCTAACTACTCCCCTTGAGCAGTAGCATTGCCACATCAATGCTCGAATGAATAATATCTATGATAATGCATACCAAACTGACTATATAAAAATTCATACTACAATCCAAAAGAAAGAATGAACTGCAATGATAGTATCTCCTTTGGTTGAGTATAGTTCTAGTTAAGCTCAATATCGGAGGACTTAATCCTCTTGCATAAACCCAACTTGATCACCAATGATCACCCAAATCCTCTGCATGAATTATTATTATATTATTCAGTCCTATACCATTCCTTATATTATCTCTTACATTCCATACATGATTTATAATGAGATCTTGCATCATATATATACAAACCCTCAACCATAAACAATCAGGTCGACCACCAGACAATAAATAAATTACATAATTACAACACATGTCGGCCTGAGACCAAACAAATAATATTAAACCCATAAGACATCCGAGAAACACATCGAGAAGTCCAATCAACACATTACATTAAACTGGTCAAAAACCTAGATAGAACCGGACCCAATTTAGGTCCACACATGCTAAAGCAGTGATCCCAATCAGCCAAATCTCAAACACGATGACCATCAGCATCTTGAATCTCTACTAGAAGCTACACCAACACGACTTATGCCTAACATCAAAAGATCTTCAACAAAGCTTTGTTGATGAAACCCTCACCGGATCAACAAACCAATCTTACAAGCATATAAGATAGCATCCGATCACCAAATCAAAACCAACAGACTGAACATGAATCTAAGTAGCATGAATAGAAGATCTAAGCCAATTCCATAAGCCAAAGCATACCAGAGTATACTGGATCATCTTGATCTTACCAACCAAAAACCAAATATCCTACCGGGACCAAAAGGATACCGGTAAAGAAGCCAAAACAACTAGTGTTGACATCAATGACAAAACATCAATGCAACAAATAATCAATTCCTCCAAATGGCCAACAAAGAAATTGTTGAAGAATTTTGGGTTAGCTAATTCTAAACCTATTGGAATTCCTATGGTGATTGGCTACAAGTTGTCTAAGAATGACAAATCTTAGAAAGTTAATCAGACTTTCTATAGATCTATGGTTGGTGGATTTTTGTACTTAACTTAGATGAGATCGGATATTATGCATGTTGTTTGTATTTTCACTAGATTTCAAGCTGATCCTAAAGAGACTCATGTTACTGCTATAAATAGGATTTTTAGATACTTGAAGGGGACTGCTAACTATGGTTTATGGTATCCAAAGAACGATGATTTCTTTCTATGTGTGTATACTGATGTTGACTGGGCAGGTGATGTTGATGATCAAAAGATCACTACCAGTGGAGCTTTCATTTTAGGAAAGAAGTTGATTTCATGGTCTAGTAAGAAGCAAGATGTTATATCTCTATCTACTGTTGAAGTTGAATACATTGCTACTGCTAGCAACTATACTCAAGTAGTCTGGATGAAGCAAATGTTGAAGGATATTAGAGTGATTTATGATGAGCTACTATTATATATTGTGATAATTCAAGTTCTATCAATACTTTAAAGAATCTGGTATTACATTATGAAACAAAGCATGTATCACTTAACTATCATTTCTTGAGGGAGAAAGTTAGTTATGAAGAAGTCAAATTGCAATATGTCTCTACAAAGGATTAGATTGCAGATATTTTCACCAATGCTTTTCCTATAGATACATTTTTCTATTTGAGAGATAGGTCAGGGTTCTCTACCCCTCCCGATGAAAACTAGATGCATGAAGTTTCATCAATCTGGTGGATTTCAAAGCCTTATCTCTTTATCTAGGTTGATGAGTTGGTGTTGCTACTTAGTTGGAGTAGCCAGTGTGTGATTCAGATGATCAATTGTGAGTTTATCCTTAGGGGGATAAATTTTCCTTCTTAGATGATGAGTTTTACAAGAGAAGCATGATTTGTACTCTGTCTTTGGCATTTCTGTCAAAGGGGGCAAGAACCATGTGAAAACCTGCTTTATCTTTGGAGCTTTGTGTGCACGATCTTGGGGGGAGTTTTTTGCAAATTGTTGGTGTTGATTCATTCCTTTGTATTGATTGTTTTTCACATTCATATGTTTCCATCAATTCCAAAGGGGGAGATTGTTGGATATTGTTGCTTTTAGGATATGTTGTTGTCATTGATGTCAACATATTCGTGCTTTGATGATTGCAGAGAATTGTTTTTCTTTGGTCATGAAGATGTTTTGTTTAGCAATAAAGTATCTCTATTTTCATTCTTTATTGACTCCATAATTCTATGTGGTGATTTGGTTGAGTTGTGGATTCCGATATGGAAACCATTCTTCTATGTCCAATAATTGGCAGATTTTGGTACTTGATCTGTTGTGCTCCAGTATGATCATATATTTGGTTGTGGATTTGGGAGAATGTTTTTGTTGTTCATGTGCATCTTCATTTTCAGATTGTTCATGATTTGGTGCTCCACAAGTTCTCTTTCTAGTCTGAATTATTGTTATTGAGTGTTCTTGAGTGTTAGCGTGTTGATCGATGAAGATTTGAATACGTGGTGTTGGCACAGCTATTGTGAATGGTTCTAATGTGCTTGTTTGTGTTTCCTAATCATGTCCTATTTGTTTTGTTGATCTACATTTATCCTTGTGCATGGTATTGGTGGTCTTGTTAATCAGGTGATATTCTTCATGTTATGCAGTTTTTTGGTGGTATAGCATATTGCAGTTGATTGTGTCGATATTTTCAGTGGTGATACATGTTTGGAGATTTGATTTAGGTCTATAATATGTCATCTATGGAATTGTATTGGTCTAGTGGTTGATTTGTGTATCGTGTGATGTATTTTTTTAATTAAGGGTTGAGGCTTTAGCCAACCTTGTAGTCAAGGTTAATGAATTGTATAAATAGGTGTTAGAATCATGTAATTTGTGTGCGATTGTAGTGTCTATATTATCAGAGAGTGGTGTATATGCATATAAGCAAATTTATCTTTTGGTTTGGTGTATTAAGAAAAGATTGTTGCAGAGAAGACAAATGAGCTTAACTAGAATTGTCATCAGGTATTAGCATATGCTATTGTTGCATTTCAAATAATCCAGATTGTAGTCCAATGATTATTGTAAGGTAGTGGACCTTCATTGAGGGTTGGAGCCTTATGGGTCATTATATATTGAGCAGTGAGCTCTAGGCAGTGTGGTTGAATGCAAGTGCATTCTCCATTGTAATACTTACACATACTACTACAAAGTATCATCTTATTGTGGGTAGGTTCCCACCCTAGTTTTTCCCTTGACTGTATTTTCAACATCAAAATCTTGGTGTTGTTAGATACTTGGTTAACCCCAAAAATATTGAGAGGGGGGGGGGGGGGTGTGAATCAGTGTTTGGCCGATAGATGAAAGATTTAAACTTATTTGCAACTTTACAATTGAAATTAATATATCGGTAAGCAAATAATAATGCAGTAAAGAGAAACAAAAGAATCAACATCAATGCACACCATAACACAAATAATTTTGGCAAGGAAACCCAGTATGGGAAAAACTTTGGTGGGATTTGTGACCCACAATATTTACTCACTAGCCAATATGAATAAATATTACTTAGTACAATAGGGGCATGCACATGAAGGAAGACCAATTGCCTAGAGCTCACTGCTCAAAAAAAAAAATGGAGTCTCACTAACTACACAATTAGATGGTTAAATCCAATAACAATGTACTACTTCAAAATAGCATCTGCAATGCTGGATTCAGTACCGATTTAAGCTCTGTTTGTTATCTCTGCAAAAAACCTTGCCGATAATTTTTTTGCTTTCATAGAATAGTCTATGCTCTTTTCTTCTTCTTATTCTCTCTCAAAATAAATACATCAAAGTGCATAAACAACTATCAAGTATCATATCCCCATCTCATCTCAAATATCGCTTACGTACACACATACCTACTTACATTACTTACATCTATACATACCGAATGACCTACAAGATCTCATAAGTATATGAGTCTTTACAATACATCATGTTGGCCATACAAATTTTATTTACATTGCAAACAATATTATTGCCAAGTTGGCTTAGACTGCTGGTATAATCTATTTCCGGTGTAAACTACAGCTGGTGTAAAATGGATGTCAGTGCCGGTAGGTGAAATCTGTTGCCGATTGAACCTATTGCCATTGTGTTTCCATCAATGACAACATCTACCATTCTCATTTGAGTGTATAATGCCAACAATCCCCCCCTTCGGCATTGATGGTAGCACTCATGAGAAAAATAAAAAATTGATACCCAAAAATGAAAGTGCTCCCCCTGAGCAGATGATCTCCTTCTGTTCACTTGTCACCATGCCTCACTCTATACATATTTCTCATTATACCACTCCCCTTTTGACATCAATGACAAAGGATGTCAAATGAATTAAAAATTCAAAAATTTCCTTAGAACCCTGAAGCCGGTTATATACAATCTGAAAAATATCCACCAAAACTAAGTTAAGACCCTGCAAAAACTTTGCACTGTCAGAAATTACTGTCCCCGTCTGCCTAATCATCCTGGTGAGATAATACATTTGTTGCTTTGGTGATCTTTATCCTTGAATTGTTTCCTTGGATAGTGAATTCCAATATGTTAATAGATTATCCAATCTAGGACCAAGTTTATTCTTTAACTCATGGGTTTTCATCTTCAACCTTGCTTTCTCTCTTTCCAAATTTTCAATTTTCTCTTCATATGTAGCCATTTCCTGATCCAAAACTAATGTTAGCTCCAAAGAACCAATCATGTTATCTACAATGTCATCAATCTCTTTCTAAGTTTTCTTTATTTTTTCATCAATGTCTTTTGTTAAATGATGAGGTTTGTAGGCTTCCCGGTAAAATTCCTTGTATTCGAAAATGGTGGAATTCAATGCTGATAGCAATGAATCAATCTATTGATTACAATCCTTTATTGTTTTAGCAAATAAATCTTCCTTTTCCTTATTAACTCTTCCCTGTATAGTTTCCTCATTTATTTTATCTGCTTTCTGAATGTTAGAAGAAATGAATTTGGACAATGTCCAATTTACCTATTGAACCAACAATGTGATCTACCTTGCATGCCGGTGTAATCATTTATAAAATTGGTAGAGATTCATCAATAGCCTTAAATGCTAAGGAATTGCATTAAGTTATCTTCTTGATAGAATATAATAATACATCTGTTATAGTTGTCGGTCTGGAATCCATAGTAGAAGTACTGGGAGAAGTGCTAGGTTCTGCAATAATTTTATTCTCTTCTCCAAATACCTGTTTAGCCACCTTAACCACTTCCTTATTCACTTTTTCTTCCTCATTCTCACTCTTATTCTCTACCAGTTCAGTTTCTATCTATTCTTGTTATGTCAGTATCTAAATATTCAGTTGAGTGTCAATAGTCTTGACCGGTGAGTTGATATTTTCAACATTTATAGATTCAAATTTGTTCTCCTCAACAATTTCCTTATCCATCACACTATTGATATCCCGAGTGTCAACATTCATTGTGAATAGAATGTTTGACTCAGGATCTACATCATAATTTTTCACTTCCTCTGACTTCTCTTCAGGCTGATTTTGCATTTCTACTGGTGCCTCTACTACTACCAGTGGGGTGTCCTATGTTGATGGAGGTAAGTTATCTTTTATGGTGAAATCAGGAACACTGTCAACCTTAGTCTTACCCTTATCTGCTTTCTGATATACTTTAGTGAAGGATTTGTCAACTTTCTATCTATCTTTTTCTTCCCTTTTCTCTTTCTCAACAAAGAATATGTCCCACTTTTCCACTGTTTCATCTGCTATCTCTTTTATTATGCCGACCATGAAGCTAACTTGTTGCTGACCACTTGCAAAAATAGTCCTATTAGCTTCAACAATTAAATCATCTATTTCTTGTTTAGATTCAATAGGATGAACCACTAACAGTGCTTCAACCTTCAATTTCTTATCCAATTCCATAGTAGACATTCTCTTGGCTTCAAGTATCAGATATAAATCATTTGGGAGAACATATATAACTTCAATAAGAACCTTCTTATATATATTTAGATACAAAATTATGCTCTCCTCAATAGTATCCTTATCAGAATCTTTGAAAGAATGATAGAACTTACTAACGTTTCCAAGATTGCCATCTTGAGTTATTTCATTAATAAGCTCTTCCAGTGAAAGTGTATTAGGTTTCTTTTCATCCGGTTTCTTCTATGTGACTTTCTTCTTGGGACCACTAGGCTCTCTCACAACCTGTTATTTCTTTCTTAGAGTCCTTGATTTCTTCGGTGAAGGAGTAGGTGTCGGTGAGGGTTTTCTTTTCTTCTTCCTATCCACCCTTTTAAATTTTGTAGCCTTGTCATTGTCAGAGTCAGATGAGGTAGCCACATGAGAAATATGTGCTACCAGTTGTTGTTATGATTTTCTTTCTTGTGCAACAACACCACTCATCGAATCAAGTTTTAACAATCCCTTTTTAACAACTTCAACAAACTTTGAAGCATTTTTTATTATTTTGTCTCTTTTCTTCTTTTGCTTCTAAATTTTAACATCTTTTTCAATAGTATCAACATTTCCAAAGATCTTTTCAATTGGTTCTGGTGGAGCATCTAGGAGTATCTTAGCATAAGATTCCAAGATGTGTGAATCCACCTCATAACCCATCTCAGTTATCCAGATAGTTTTAGGTCAAATTGCCTCCATCCATACTTCATCTCTCTTAATTACAAAGCATAGTTATTTGTCATATTTGCTAAAAATTCTTTGAGGGATTCTTTCCCTTTGTCTCATTTTATCTTGAAAGTCCTTGAAATACTCTTTTACTTGCTTGTCACCATCCGAGCCCATGCCGGTAATTCCCTACTTTATCTATTTTCGAACAGAAATATCATAGGCAAGGTCTTTGTGGCATATACTGGGAATCTCCTTTGAGAAATATAGCATTAAACATACAATCAAATTCCCAAACTTGAAAGTTCCCTTCTTATCACCTTTAATCTTATCCAAATTTTCTATCAATTCATCTTTTAGCCATTCACAAATATCAATTTGAGCATTGTTCTTTATCATCTCATAGGCACTATGAATGCATAGAGTTGAAACTGAATTTAGTTTATTAGTATGAACAACTTTGTATCCAATAACCATACTTGCATATTTGACATTGTTATCAGTTATATCGCTAACCCTAAGTGATTTGTTATTTGATGTTGCGTCGGTTAAGTTCATAACATCTTTGTTTGGAATTTTCTTTTTCTTCTTAGGCCTAGTGTCGGTAGAAGGTAAACCAGTAACAACCTTAATCTCTTCCTTAGTGATTTTGAAAATTGAGTCTAGCCATAAAAACTCACCATGAACTCTGCTAAGAACATAATGGACAATCTCATCTGAAAATTCAAGAATGTGAAGGATATCTACGAACCCTAAATCTTCCACAATCTTGTGTTCCGGTTTGACTACTCCTTGTTTAACAGTGATAACATTCATGAACATGTTCTTTAAATCCTCGGACCCTAAACCTTCAATGTTACAATGAATGTATGCCCTAGGATCTTCAGCAAATTAAACTCCCTTCAAGATTTTTGAAAATGCACCAATGGAGTCATCCAACTTAGCTATCTTAAGGATTATCTTAAATACTGGTCTAGGACACTTGATATTTTCCACAATAGTAGGGGTTGCAATAAATTCAAGAATGAACGATGAGGAAGCCATTTCGTAATATAAATACCTTTTAATTAAAAACCTTGGATGCCTTGAAAAATCTTGACGCTTTTCTTCTTGAATGTTGGTGCTAAACTTCTGCGCCCTTCAAATACTTGAATGCTCGGTAAGTCAAAATGAGAAATAATAGTGCTTTATAACCAAAAAGTTAGCTTACAACCGCAATAAATGCTTTGTCAGTTAAGTGAATACTCAACATATCTACCAGTAAAGAAGAATTATGACTTCTTACCATCATCTGAGGTTAAAATGAATGTTCTTCAATTAGTTATCTGACCCCTAAGGATTATTGCTTCATTAGATGAAGAATCTCTTGCCGATACAGGATTGCTCTGTTCTGTTGGTGCAGAGACAAATTCATCATTTCTCTGATCTCTCTTCTTGACACATTGTTTAGTGATTTCTTGCTTGATTTCATTTACCTTTTCCTTTCCTTTTTCGTTAGATCCTCTATTGTTTGTCAGTACATTCTTGCTTCTACAAAATCTTGCAATATGCCCAATCCTGTTACATGCATAACAAGTTACATTATTTCTTTGAATAGCTTTTCCATAACCTTTCCTGGTTTGAGTTTTGTATTGATTAGATAGATGTCCAAATCTACCACAAGAATAGCATTTCACATTAATTCTACAATTGTCTGAGTTATGATCATATTTATTGCATTTGGAACATTGACCGGTGGATGAGTTTGTAGTCTGATTATTCCTAAATCTGCACTGATTTTCTCTATGACCAAATTTGTTGCAATTAAAATAATTTCCATTTAATTTATAAGGATTAGGTTGCCTTGCTAGTTTGTTGTGATCATGTTTGTTTCCAGTTCCAGAACTTTCTCCATGTTCAAATCCAAGTCCAACTGTTTCTCCATCAGGTTTTTGATTCTTCAGCATATCATCAAGTTTGTTTGAGCTCTTTTTGAATTTGTCTTTGCATTCATTTGCAACAACCAACTCACTTCCCAAAGTACCAACTTGTCTCATAAGTTCTTCTTTGTCATGTTGCATGTGAGTCAACTCTGTTTTAAGCATATCATTATCATAACTAAGGTTTAGAGATTCATGGGATCTTTCATTAAGTCTTCTGACCAAATCTTCAATATCCTTACATAGTCTCATGGTTAAATCTTGCATCTCATTCTTCATGTTATTGTTCTCTTGTCTTAGTTTCTCTATAATATCTCTGAGAGTTTCTTTTTCTTCATCATCTTGTTTTTGTAGTTGCACATGTAATTATTTTCTCTTATTCTTTGATATGACCAGGTTTTCTTGAAGTGCTTTGATGAATTCCTGAGCAGATTTGAGTTCATCTTCCAATATGATATTCTTCAATTTTTTTTCATCAAAATCTTCAAGAACCACTTCCAACTATTGTCTCAAACTTTCCTTCACTACCAGTTTTAGAATCTTCCTCAAGCTATTAGGCTTCTACAAATAGAGGACTAGGCTCTAATACTAATTGTTAGATACTTAGTTAACCCCAAAGACACTAATGGGGCGGGGGGGGGGGGGGGTGAATCAATGTCTGACTGGTAGATGAAAGATTTAAACTTATTTTCAACTTTACAAATGAAATTAATATATCGGTAAGCAAATAATAATGTAGTAAAGAGAAACAAAATAATTAGTATCAATGCACACCATAACACATATATTTTTTGTGAGGAAACTCGGCAGGGGAAAAACCTTGGTGGGATTTGTGACCCACAATATTTAATAACTGGCCAATATGAATAAATATTACTTAGTACAATAGGGGCATGCACATGCAGGAAGGCCAACTGCGTAGAGCTCACTGCTCAATAACAAAAATGGAGTCTCATTGACTACACAATTGGATGGTTAAATCCCATAATAATGTACTACTTCAAAATATCATCTGCAATGCTAGATTCAATATCGGTTTAAGCTCTGTCTGATACCTCTGCCAAAACCATTGCGGGTAAATGATTCTTCTTTCACAGAATAGTCTACATTTTTCTTTGCTTCTTATTCACTCTCAAAATAAATACATCAAAGTGCATAAACAACTATCTGGTACCATATCCCTATCTCATCTCAAATATTGCTTACTATAGACACCTAAAATTGTCATGTCTAATTAAATAAATATTTTATTTATTTAATTATCTAAGCTTAATTCTTCTATTAATTAAATAAATCTTTATTTATTTAATTAATTCATTTATCCTCTTCTAGCCGTATTTCTCATTTAAATAAATACATTTATTTATTTAAATTATCCTTTTCCTAATTAAATAAATATCTTATTTAATTATCTCATTTCCTCTATTAATTAAATAAATTTTTATTTATTTAATTAATTCATTAACCTTTTCTACCCATGACACATGTCATTCATCTCTTAATTCATACACTACCTACCTCTTTCATTATTTTATTATTTTCTTAACTACCCTCTAATCCTAGCCGACCTCTTTTTTACACCTCTCAATGTTATCCCTCCATTTCTTATAGTGTCTTCTATATAAGAAGATGGTTCCTTCATTATCAAACCCTAATGACCTAATGAGCTAATGACTTGATCACTTGGCTACACTATGATCCTACTTGCAACCACATTTCGTTCTTTGTTGAGCTCTTGTGCACATAAAATTTGAGAGCAAATGTATCAAGCAAGATCAATGGAGATAGGAAGAATGGAGATCCAAACCCTATTGGACATGTAATGGTATAATCTTTGTGATTTCATTTGATTTGCATTGTCTTAGGTAATCTTCATATGTTATGGTGGATCTTTGTTGTTGTTAGGCTAGAGTTTTGTGGTTGAATTCATTTAGCCTTTCAATATCGTTATTATTGTTATCCATTTTCACCATATACATTTTGGCACGCCCCGTGGGACATGGATTTTTCTTAGATCTATGTTTTTTGTAGATTTTTCTAACCCTATATTGCTGTTTTGTAAAACAATTTGGAGAATAACCTTGTGCAGCTAGGGTTTTGGACCAAAATCAAGATCTTGGAGAGATTTGATCATATCTCACAAAAGGCTTAGAAATTTTACACAAAATTTGTTTTGTAGGTTGAAAAAGTATCAAAAGCTCTCAATCCAAAATTCAGAATTTTTCGAGCAAATTTTCATTTTCTATGAATTTTTTATTATTTTTCATAAAAAATTAATTTTGAGAGCAAATGAGAGAATTTTTTGGATTTTCTTACATTTTTGGAAATATCTCATAATTATACACAAGATCTGTTGTTTGTGATTTTAATTTTGATGCAAAATATTTCCCTAAAAATCAGATCTTTAAAAATTAGGGTTTTTCCTTATTTTGATCATATCTCACAAACGGCTTTTAATTTTGGAATAAAATTGTTTATGCAAGTTAGGAAAAGTCTCAAAAGGATTCAGTAAAAATTTCAGATTTTTTGGATCAACTTTTCAATTTATATGAATTTTTTATGATGTTTCATAAAAAATTAATTTTGAGAGCAAATTAGCAAATTTTTCATATTTTCTTACATTTTTGGAAATCTCTCAGAATTATAAATAATATCTGGTCTTTTTGATTTTAAATTTGATGCAAAATAATTCCTCAATAATTAGTTCTTTGAAAATTAGGGTTTTGTATTATTTTACTCATATCTCACAAACTGCTTGGATTTGTTGCAAAAGAAATTTGTGAAGGTTTGGAAGATCATCAAGACTCTCCAGTAAAAATTTTAGATTTTTTGGATCGATTTTTCATTTTATATGACTTTTTTATGATGTTTCATAAAAAATTAATTTTTGGAGCAAATTAGCAAATTTTTTGGATTTTCTTACATTTCTGGAAATCTCTTGAAATTTTACAGGTGGTATTTTTTTATGATGAATCAGATCTTTGAATTGGTCAACAAAATGCATTGTTGAAGGCCCCTATTTCACAAAGTCTTTTAGATCTAAAATTTACCTAACTTGTGTGCTTGCAGGAAGGGGTGATCATTTGAAACAATCAAAAAATTTTGTTGCAGGTCCTTGGCAAGGGTTTTTTGTATTTTTATTGTGTGCCTTGTTTTCATAGACTAGCAAACACTTCCATTGGTGCACTAAAATTGAATCATTGTCTTTTGTGTTTTGAGCAATAGGCTCTTTTTGTTTAATCTTTAGAGGGCCTGTCTTCCTGTGTGGTCATTAGGACTACTAGTGTGAAGAGAATGACCCAAGTGGTAGCGAGGAAAACCCACCTCTTTTGAACCACTATAAACAACTGTATTCATGGTGAAAACTATGGATAATGTGTGCTGATTAGTTCATACCAACACTATGTCTCCCCATAAACCCGTTTGATCAAATTTATTTGATCATTTGTAGGGCGTAACCCCTACCAGCTGGGAGCCTTCTATATTTATAGAGCTAAAAGTGTCGCATGTATGGCCACACGAGCGGATGCCCTTACTAGCACCTTTTTGTTTTAGAAGCCCAAATCCTTCTAGTTGTTGGGGTAGGAGGTCGGACCTCTGGTAGTGGCCCACACACATACGATTCTTAGTAGAGGTACAAAGTTCGCCATGGGGAGTTTTCATGGGGACTGATGCTTGGCTGACCTGAGAAGTGAGTGCCAAGGGTGGAGCCAGTGAGGTCAAGCATCTAAGTATTCGCTCTGAATAGCGTAGCCTCGGGGGTAAAACCCCATGTGGGATCAACAACTATTGTCTTGGCTAGCCATAAGAATTGTACTTGATTTATTTTAAACATTCAAACATTCAAGACCAAATAGCAAAACAGTGTGTCTTTTGTGTCTTCAAGTGTATGCAAAACATTTTTACATCAAACAACACACTTTTCTTGGAGTCATTTTGAGTCTACACACTTGCACACATTGAGTCCTCATCAACATTGTGTCCTCTTGTCATGAAAAATAGTCAAACATTCAGATTTGGTCACAACAAACAACTTCACAAATTGGAAAAATTTTACAATCCAGCAAACAAGAGCAATCAGTTTTGGAATTCTTGAGCTTCCTAGGTCATTTCTCCAGGTTTCATTTAGCATTAAACTTGTCTTTGTGTCTCACAAAGTTCATCATTGCTTTACACCTTACATTACATTTACATTTGTCTAAACTTGAGTCAAAAGGTTACTTGCTTGTCCTCATCATACTTTGTCAACACACTACATACAACAACATTTTGCTAAGTGGTCCCTCATCAAGGTCTCTTACCTTTGGGTCTCATTTGGTCTTACTTAGAGTCAAGGTCAACTTACCTCATCAAGAGAAACTATCCTCTCTTTGGAAGTCACACCTACTCTACTACATACATACTTGGTCTTACACTTTGGACATTGCAAGTACAACTCAGATTCATTTACATTCCATCCAACTCTTGGTCTTCCATACTTTTTCCATTTTCATCTAGTCTCACACATCTCGGTCAATACGTAGTTCATGGTTGAAACCCATCTTCAAAAATATAGGAGTGAAGCTAAAGAGGCTCAAGAGTCCGCAAACATGAGTTCTTATGAGTATGATAATGATATCTTTTTCAATTCTGATCATACCACATTACCTGACATGGATGCCTATAGAAACATTCCAAATGTTGAGAACATGGACACTACAAACAACAATGATACACACAATGACAATACAGACAACTTTTCCGTACATTCAGCAGATGTGGAATAATCCATTATGAATCCCCATTTCAATCGATTGGTTGAAGAAATAATGAGGAGGGATAGACAATACTTCCTACAAATGATGGCACAAAGTGGAGCCAAGATACCTCATGATTTCGACATGTCTCAAATAATGGAAAATCGACCTTTGCAACAAACTCACTCCAACATGGATCAAAATAGACCTAATAGTGGAGGAAATAAAGGACCACATATGGTGCCTGAATCACCATCATCTTTGTTTCAAAAACTAGATGTCCCACATACACATGGTCAAGCATCTGATACTCACCTTCGTAGGCCATTATGGAAGTCTTATACAGAAAGATATGCTCAATCACATACCAATGCTAAGGATCAACCACCAAAGCAATTGGATATTCAAAGGCATCCTCAAAATTTGGACACAAGGAAACCCCGTGTCAAATTTGGGGGCAACACATTAGAACATGACATGCCTGTAGAGTATGGTATACATGGACAAAATAGATATGGCGTTCCTCAACATGAATCTATACCAAGTGGTCCATATACACAACATCATTATAGACCTCCTCCATATGAACATGTGTATGATCAATATCATCCATATATGCAACATGCTCCTCCTCCAATTGGTGCCTCAAGTATGGGGTATGGTCCGAGAAGTCGATCTCCACCTAAGTGAAATTTGGAGCAACAAATCAGGGACTTACAAAAGAAAATGGAGGACATAAATACACTGAAGCCAACATACACAATGAGAGACATATGTCCTTATCCATTTGATAAGAGCATTCCAATGCCTCCTTTTCCTACACACTTTGTGACACCTAAGTTTGATAAGTATAGAGGAAAAGGGGATCCTAAGGCACACATAAGACAATTTTTCACAGCTTGCATTGAAGTAGCAGCAGAAGAGACATATTTGATGAGATTATTCCCACAAAGCTTAGGCGATCAAGCTATGGAATGGTTCTCCCAACTACCACCTAGTATTAAGTCATGGGGTGACTTAGCAGAGGCATTTATCCAACATTTTTCCTATAACATAGAGACAGACATATCAGTCACTACTTTGTGCAACACCAAGCAAAAAGAGGGAGAGTCTTTTGCATCATTTTTACAAAGCTGGAGGAATCTAGCCAGTAGATGCTCTTGTGAAATTCCACAAAAACAAATGGTAGAAATGTTCACCCAAAATGTTAACAAAGACATTGGTTATGATCTAAGAAAATCTTGTTTGTCCACCTTCAAGGATGTCATTGAAAAGGGCTTAGCGATAGAAAAGGTTCTAATTGAACAAGGAGTCATTAAGATATTTAAGGAGAACAAAGATGACTTTAAAGGAAAAGACAAGCCAAGATTTTGGAATAAAAACAAGAACACAGTCGATGATGGTGTTGTTGATGCCAATACAATGCAACCCAAATTCATCTTTTCGGGATCAAGTTCTACAAACAATCAAGTGAATACTCAAACAACTTCCAGGTCACGAAGGAAGTACACTCCATTGGGAGAACCACTTGAGTCAGTCTTCAAAAAGCTAGTGGCAAACAAGGTAATCAAAGTTCTAGATTTTCCTCCATATGAACCAAAGGTTAAACCAAATTGGTGGAATGATGATGAGTATTGTGAATTTCAAAAGAGCAAGGGTCATAAGATAGGAAATTGTCATCGACTGAAGAACATCGTACAAGATCTCATTGATAGAGGTGACATTGAGATTGAGGGACACTCATCCAATCAAGAATATGAGATGTTTAAGGAGCCATTCCCAAAGCATGACAAGGGAAAAGCTAAAGCCACAGATGATCAAACCAACTATACCAGAGCACCTTACAACTATGATTCAACCATCAATCACATCTCGATGGACAATTATGTCTCTACTATTATCATCAAGGACAAAAACCCTGAGAATCCTACTCAAAGACCCAAGATTGTCCTAAAAGGTGTTGGATCTTCTTCTGAACCTACTTCTGAATGTCATGTTACAACCCGTTGAGGTAAAATTACTTTGCAAGGTGTTTCTACTAAAAACACCACTTCTTCATCAACCAAACCTAAGTATGACCTTGTAGAACAGTTAGGGAAGACACCTGCACTCATCTCCATACTTGAGCTCTTAGGCATATCCCCCGCACATAAAGCTATTCTTGACAAAATCTTGAGAGACACCGCCATTCCTACTGATCTGAACATGGACCAGTTTCAAGCCATGGTGGGATACCTTTCCATTCCACACTCCCTTACATTCACAGAAGTTGATGATGCCTCTGTAAGTCAGCCACATAATGCACCATTACACATTGAAGCCTTCATATACAAACATCGAATCAAACAAGTCCTGATAGATGGAGGAGCTGGTCTAACCATTTGTACATTGAGCACAATTAAACAATTGGGATATTCTGATAAAGCTGCGAATTCTACAAATCAAATCACCATCAAGGCATATGATGATGAAGAGCATTTGTCCAAGGGCATAGTCACCTTACCTCTCAAAGTTGGGCCAGTTACAAAGGATGTGGTTTGTCAAGTACTTGATCTTGATCTTACATACAACATATTGCTAGGATGTCCTTGGATTCATGAAATGAGGGCAGTCCCATCTACATATCATCGATGTATCAAGTTTCCACATAATGGAGTTGAAGTGACCATCAAAGCGGACCCAAATCCATTCATACATTGCAACAATCTACGACCTAGATCAGAAATAACAATCCTAGTCAATCGACAAGCTATTCCTTCTTCAGCATATGTGGATCCAGAATCCTTGAAAGCTTCTACATCAAAACAAGTAGAGATAAAAGAAAAGTTCAAGATTAAAGATTTGGAATGTGGTGAGTATATCTTTCATGTTGATCAACTCCCACTATCTCTTAAGACATTCAGTCAACATGAACAACCTACAAACAATTTTCAATGCCATGAAATTGGGTGTGAACCACCTAGTGTTGTGGCTACTAAGTTTGAATGCAAATCTCCTCTAGTGGTGCAAGCAACTCTTGATATGAATAGTCCTAAGAGTGGTCCCAACAAAGAATCTATTGAGTGTATCGCTAGCCCTCTTGAGAACTCACATAGCCTTACCATATCATCCACTCATTCCATTTCCACTTCTCTCCTAGACTTGGATCAACGAGAATTACAAAAGCCCTTACTAATTGGGGATCAAGAATCAAGCTTTGAAAAGAAAAATATAAAAGTCAAAAATAAAGAAAAGTCCTTTAGTCCAAATCAAAATCTAAAGCTATTGGACTCTGCAAAAATCAAAGTCAAGGATAAAAATCCTATGAAGAAAAAAGAGCAAGAGATGATCTCCCCTAACATCAAAATAACTGGGGGCAAAAGTTCTAAAATTTCGAGTCAAAAAGCATACTTGTTGATCCTAAGTCTCCATCATGCTATCCTACTTTCACTTCTTTTCGCAATCATAAGCCTTCATCACTCATCCAATTGTTCCATACATCTATTCCCTTCTAGCGATACATCATGGACCTTTAATGCAGCTTCCTCGAGGGACTTTGTTATCAAGGATGCCCAAACTTCTTTAGGTGACACGCATATGGGCCTGTGTAGTCCACACACTAGTAATTCTATCTCAGTTCCTTCATCAAGGAAGATAGTCACTCAAGATACATATCATTCAGTCAAGGAATGTTGCAGTTACAATCATAAGGTTAAGCCTCACACATTTGAGGTGGGTGCCTTGGTTCTCAGAGAAAACCCCAAAAATCAACAAGACAGAGAGAAGAAGGGCAAGTTCGAACCAAATTGGATTGGTCCTTACATCATCACAGCGGCATATGGATCTGAGGCATATCAGCTCTCAACTACAAAGGGTGAACCCTTGGAGGATCCTATCAACAACATGCACCTTCGTAGGTATTACACATAGCTCTTTGGAATATCCTGATTTCAAAAATACAAAAAAAATCAAAAAATTTCAAAAAAATAAAAAACAAAAAAATTTCAAAAATACAAAAAAATCAAAAAATTCAAAAATACAAAAAAATTATAAAACAACAAAATCGTTACTTGGTGAAAACCTGACAAATAGGCACCTTGTGACAACAAAAAACATTGAAAAATCGAAAAAAGTAAAGAGAAATAATTTCATCCAACGGTGAAAACCACTTCGGTGGCACCCTGGGCAAGTACCATGGTGAAAACTGGGTTACCAACGCCATGTGTAGAGACATTGCTCCTCCCTCCTTCAGGATTCACTTTCATCCTTTCACTTTGCACACACTCACAACCTATTTGTTCATAATAAACTTACCCATTCCCATCATGGCTTGTTATTGATCTACCCAAGATTGGTTAGCCATTCATAATAAACCTCCCTTTTCACCTCCCTTTCCATCCATAATAAATCAGATCCTATCTGTGGCTAAGGCAAATCCTACGTCTAGTGATGGGTGTGGAACTAAGAACATCACATGTTTCAAGGAGTATAGTTTCTTCCAGCTTCCTTCAGTCTATCTGCGCATAATCCGCAATAAAGCAACATTTGCATCACAGATCTGCAATAAAGTTTCATCTTCTCCGCAAT